>NC_053026.1:18635366-18838156 GCF_003073215.2 Triticum urartu
CTATGTAAAAATTACGAAGCAAAACCTTAGCATCCCCCTTTAGTTTGGAAACACGATACGATTCCATAAGCCTATACCAGGCATCTTTCAAATTTTCTCCTTGTCTTTGCTTGAAGTAAAGAACATCAAAATCTGGTGACAAAGGAGGAGTAGGGGCGCTTGCCATCGGGACTAGAGACAAGAGATCGGTGAAAAAGAGAGGCGAATAAAATGACAAATTTTTGTGAAGTGGGGGAGAGGCAAATGGCAAATAATGTAAATTGCGAGGAGATGAGATTTGTGATTAGGAACCTAGTTATGATGAAGATCCTCCCCGACAACGGCGCCAGAAATTCCTTTTGATTGCTCTCTGACTATAGCGCTAGAAAAGCTCTTGTCTGCTAGGACTACGTCGGTATTTCCCCAAAGAGGAAGGGATGATGCAGCACAGCGACGGTAGGTATTTCCCTCAGTGAATAAACCAAGTTTATCAAACCAGTAAGAGAACCAAGCAACACAACGTAAACAGCACCTACACACAAATAACAACACCTCGCAACCCGACGTGTTAAAGGGGTTGTCAATCCCTTTCGGGTAACGATGCCAGAAATTTGTAGTAGAATGAAATAATAGATCAAAAATAAAATAAAGTGCAACAAAGTATTTTTGTATTTTATGTTTAATAGATATGAATAAAAATGCAAAGAAAAAGTAGATCACAAGAAAATATATGAGGAAGAGGACCCGGGGACCGTAGGTTTCAGTAGTGGCTTCTCTCGAGAAAGATAGCAAACGGTGGGTAAACAAATTACTGTTGGGCAATTGATAGAACCTCAAATAATTATGACGATATCCATGCAATGATCATTACATAGGCATCACGTCCACGATTAGTAGACCGACTCCTGCCTGCATCTACTACTGTTACTCCACACATCGACCGCTATCCAGCATGCATCTAGTGCATTAAGTTCATGGAAAATCGGAGTAATGCAATAAGAACGATGACATGATGTAGACAAGATCCGTTTATCTATTGCATAGATATAGATCCCATCTTTTTATCCTTTGTAGCAACGATACATACGTGTCGCACTACTGCAGGATGCTGCTAACGCGACACTACGATCAGAGACCCTTCGAGAAACTGTGTGCGATGCAATAATCGCAAACGGTGCTGTATGAAAACCGTCAGAAATGTATAAAACATTTGCAATGACGGATGCATTAAACACGGTTCAGGTTTTAGTTGTGTGTGCGATGAAGGGCATACGGTTCAGTTCAATTAACTGTTTGCGATGAGGAGGAACAAACGAAACGGGCAGCCAGATGAAGGCATGTGCGATACATAGCATACGGTTCACTCAGATGAACTGTTTATGATTAGGCAACACAAAAGAAACGGGCAGCCAGATGAAGGTGTGTGCGATACACAGCATACGGTTCACTCGGATGAACTGTTTGTGATTAGGCAACACAAAAGAAACGGTCGGCTAGATGAAGGTGTGTGCGATATACGGCATGAAGTTCATAAACCAGGACGGGGGTATAGGACGTAACTATATCGCAAATGGTTTTTTTATATTAACCATATGTGTACATGTCCTTTCGTCTCCTCCTCTCGCACGTCTTGTCACCCCGCTGCCGCAGACGGCTTACAGCGCAAGCTTGCGCAGCGCGCGGGGGCGTTCTTTTGGCCAAACGGTGGCGCCAATTAATCATCGGTGAGCCCATTCCCACGCAACCTCGCAGCTTCCCGCGCAAGCTTCCTGCCCGACTCGATGAAACCCCCCAAAATCCCAATGCTTATCGGCCTGCTATAAAAACCCTCACGGTCGTCGAGTCTTGCGTCGCATTTTCCCCTCCCTCCCTGTAGCTTATCTCGTCTACTTCTCCCACAATCGCCAATGGCACCGGTCCGTCGTCGTCGCTCAGCCACTCCGCTGTCATCAGAGGACAGCTCCAGCTGGGAGGCTACACCGCAGCGGCGGCGTAGTCCTCGGCGTAGTGTAGTGCGTGTGGCGTCCATGTTGAGTGTGCGTGGAACACCTAACACACGCTCCGCCGCCACTGCCCATCGGCAGCTGTTGCCGGCCGCCGTTGCCGCCACACCACCGTCGAAAGCCAGGGCCATATCCCGCTCCGTCACCGTGGCCCGAAGGCGGGAGGTGGCCGTCGTGGCCGCCACCCCACTGCGGGCCATCGTGGCCATCACCCGCTCCGCCACCGCGGCCCGAAGGTGGGAGGTGGTGGTCGTGGCCGCCATCCCATCATCGGCCGCCGTGGCCGCCAGCCCACCGTCGACCGCCAGGATCATCACCCGCTCTGCCACCGCCGCCCGAAGGAGGGAGACGGAGGTGGAGGCCCGCACGTGCGTCAGCGACCTTGCGTGCTACATCGAGTTCCTGTGGGAGAAGGAGCAGCGCCTCGTCGAGCACGCAAAGAGCCTTACCGCAGCCATGGCTGCAGCACACACCGTCGCAGAGGCGAGGAATCATGAGATCTATGAGAAGTCCGGCCGCTTCGAGAGGGATCGTATGGAGCGGCAATGCGCGTTCGAGCTTGCGAGCGTCGCTGAACGTGCAAAACCGGCAGACACCGTATTGCATTTCTCCGGCTCGTCGGTAGGCTCCTCCTATGCCTCTCACCGAGCGCGCTCAGCAAAGGAGAGGCTGCCGGAAGTAGCACAAAGCCCCTCCGTGGTAGTCGTAGTATTTAGGGGCTATTTTGTTCAGTTCATCTGACTATAGATATGTGGTCGAACTGTACAATGTACTTAAAATTAGCTAGTACATATAGTTGAACTAGCTATTTCAGTACGTGGTTGGAAACAATTGGGGAAAAGTTTGCTCAGTTCATTTGTCGAGTTGAACTGTTTGTATAAATTAAGAACGACTGCTTAATCTATGAATGAAATCTATGCTTAATTACTGAATTTTAGTTGCAAAAATTAGATAGTGCTAGTGATTTGTAGCTGCATATTTTGACAAATCGCAGTGTTACAAGGATTGAAAAATGGCGACGTTTCTAGATCAACAAATGTAAATCTTTCCAGTTTGATAAATGGCAACATACCCAATATGACAGATGCAAATCTTACCAAATTGTTTGTACGTGGTTGCACACGGGTCATCCAAAACAACCGTTTGCATTGAAGGGATGCACAAATCATGCGCTGCTCTCCCTTTGCATACGGGTAGCGATCAAGAGCTGCACAAATCTTTCTCGACACATTTTCCCTTGGCTTCCTGGGGAAGCTGTCGGTTTGCATACGGGTGTTCTAACTAAAATGTTTGTGATGGGTGTTTTATATTTAAAAACCGAATTAAACTGCAACTTGGGCACCATTAATGGAGAGGATGCGAGCAAGGAGGGCAGCCATGGGAGTCAAAGGGCTCGCTTCCCGATGAGCCTGCGTGGCGTACAGCTCGCACGCTTCCCATTGAGCCTCCGCATTGGAGTACAGCTCGCACGCCTTCATTTTAGTCAATCACTCAAGCACCTGTCTGCATGGCACCTCCTAGCCATTAAAAGAGCGAGGCGTGGTGTCACGTGAATGGTTAACAGAACGCACACAATTTAAATTATACAAAATGTTTGAGATATTACAGTGGCAGCTATTTGTTTCAAAATGTTTGCGGCCGAGTGACGGTGGCAAGGTGTTTGAAATTCGTTCCCATTTCTTGCATGGGACCTAAGCATGCAACCAAGGACACATATTTGATTTTTCAACCAGTTTATATGCAATGGAGAATGTGCATGTAGTTCAAATTTGAATTATGCACATAAAATACCTGGAAAACCTAGTTAATGTATAAAAATGTCCAAATGAACCCCGAAAAATTCCAAAATTGAACACAACACTCCTGTTGTTCTATGTTGACACCCAAAATTTTTTGAAAGCAATAAGAGGCAACGGATATCGTTTCGTCCCCAAAGGTGGCACATTCCCTACCGAAATCATCACGTTTGTTGTGAGAAACTCTGGTTTGTGAGAAGCTTATACCCAAACCTGCCCCAAATGGGACAAAAAATTTACCACAACATGTTGATGCCGCTCCATGATAGCATGCCAAGTTTCATGAATATCAGACGAGTTTTGGATTTACTGGAATTTAAAAACCAAGTATCGCAATGTTTGCGGACGAGTGACGGTGGCAAGGTGTTTGAAATTCATTCCCATTTCTTGCATGGGACCTAAGCATGCAACCAAGGACAACTATTTGATTTTTCAACCAGTTTATATGCACTGAATGTGCATGTAGTTCAAATTTGAATTATGCGCATGAAATGCCTAGGAAACCCAGTTAATGTATAAAAATGTCCAAACGAACCGCAAAAAATTCCAAAATTGAACATAACACTCCTGTTGTTCTACGTTGACACTCGAATTTTTTTGAAAGCAATCAGAGGCAACGGATATCGTTTTGTCCCCAAAGGTGGCACGTTCCCTACCGAAACCATCACGCTTGTTGTGAGCTCTGGTTTGTGACAAGCTTATACCCAAACCTGCCCCAAATGGGACAAAAAATTTACCACGGCATGTTGACGCCGCTCCATGATATCATGCCAAGTTTCATGAATTTCAGACAAGTTTTCGATTTATTATAATTTAAAACCCAAGTATTTCAATGCTTGCGGCCGAGTGACGGTGGCAAGGTGTTTGAAATTCATTCCCATTTCTTGCATGGGACCTAAGCATGCAACCAAGGCCACATATCTCATTTTTCAACCAGTTTATATGCACTGGAGAATGTGCATGTAGTTCAAATTTGAATTATGCGCATAAAATGCCTGGGAAACCCAGTTAATTTATAAAAATGTCAAAACGAACCCCGAAAAATTCCAAAATTTAACACAACACTCCTGTTGTTCTATGTTGACACTTGAACTTTTTTGAAAGCAATCAGAGGCAACGGATATCGTTTCATCCTCAAAGGTGGCACGTTCCCTACCGAAAGCATCACGCTTGTTGTGAGAACCACTGGTTTGTGAGAAGCTTATACCCAAACCTACCCCAAATGGGACAAAAAATTACCCCAGCATGTTGATGCCACTCCATGATAGCATGCCAAGTTTCATGAATTTCAGACGAGTTTTGGATTTACTAGAATTTAAAAGACATGTATCTCAATGTTTGCGGCCGAGTGACGGTGGCAGGGTGTTTGAAATTCATTCCCATTTCTTGCATGGGACCTACGCATGCAATAGAGGACAGATATTTGATTTTTCAACCAATTTATATGCACTGGAGCATGTGCATGTAGTTCAAATTTGAATTATGCACGTAAATGCATTGAAAATTCACTTAATGCATAAAAATGTCCAAACGAACCCCGAAAAATCACAAAAAATAACACAACACTCCTATTTTTTTTACAGAAAGACTGTAAGGGAACCCCCTACAGTATAATTGGTGCAACAACCCCAAATTGTAAGTACCATGCCTTGAACCTGGGTGGGTGGGAAGGCATCAGCCCCTTCCCACCACTAGGCTATGCCCTCCTATTGTTCTATGTTGACACGAGAAATTTTTTGGAAGCAATAAGAGGCAATAGATATCATTTCGTCCCCAATGGTGGGGCTTTCCCTACCGAAACCA
Source organism: Triticum urartu (assembly GCF_003073215.2). Classification (NCBI taxonomy): domain Eukaryota; kingdom Viridiplantae; phylum Streptophyta; class Magnoliopsida; order Poales; family Poaceae; genus Triticum; species Triticum urartu. Next base: position 18,640,948 of record NC_053026.1, read on the forward strand.
TCATGCTTGTTGTGAGAAGCTCTGGGTTGTGAGAAGCTTATACCCAAACCTACCCCAAAATGGAAAAAAAATTACCCCGGCATGTGGATGCCGCTCCATGATAGCATGCCAAGTTTCTTGAATTTTAGACGAGTTTCAGATTTACTAGAATTTAAAAGACATGTATCTCAATGTTTGCGGCCAAGTGATGGTGGCAGGGTGTTTGAAATTCATTCCCATTTCTTGCATGGGACCTAAGCATGCACCGAAGGACACAGATTTGATTTTTCAACCAATTTATATGCACTGGAGCATGTGCATGTAGTTAAAATTTGAATTATGCACATAAATGCATTGACAATTCACTTAATGCATAAAAATGTCCAAACGAACCCTGAAAAATCACAAAAAATAACACAACACTCCTGTTGTTCTGTGTTGACACGAGAAATTTTTTGGAACCAATAAGAGGCAACAGATATTATTTCGTCCCCAAAGGTGGGGCGTTCCCTACCGAAACCATCATGATTGTTGCGAGAAGCTCTAGTTTGTGAGAAGCTTATACCCAAACCTGCCCCAAATGGGACAAATTTTTTACCATGGCATGTTGATGCCGCTCCATGGTAGCATTCCAAGTTTCATGAATTTTAGACGAGTTTTGGATTTACTAGAATTTAAAAACCAAGTATCTCAATGTTTGCGGTCTAGTGATGGTGGCAGGGTGTTTGACATTCATTCCCATTTCTTGCATGGGACCTAAGCATGCAACCAAGGATACATATTTGATTTTTCAACCAATTTATATGCATTGGAGCATGTGCATGTAGTTAAAATTTGAATTATGCACCTAAAATGCCTACAAAACCAAGTTAATGTATAAAAACGTCCAAACGAACCCTGAATAATTCCAATTTTTTGACGACACACCTATAGTTGCATGTTCACTGCAGATAAAAGTTCTAGTAATTCAAACACCATCCTTTGCAGCTGTGACCCCATTACGTAATTCAAATCAAGACGAAAAATCAAGTAGATCGCACATAGTTTATTATCACCAACCGTGTGAGATGTAGCACAAAATATCTTGGAGCACCGTCAGTGTATAGTACGCCTATGGCTTACACGAGAAGGTGCGTCGGCTACAGTCCACAGCCGGCGTATCAAGCACACTAGCTCACTACCCAAATATCATTTCACTATTCAATCGTCACCGGTGAAAGATGGGGACGTGGACCCGCGCCGTGAGGGCAACTTCGGTGGTCCACTCCGACGAGAGCACGGCCGCAGTCGCCAGGCGCGTGCGAGCAAGCTTCATGAGGGCAACCGCAGTCTGCGTCCGGGCGGCCAAGGCAGACCAAATGGTCACTGTTGCTTCTCACGCAGCGAGCGGCACAGCAGATGTCTGTTTCGCAGCGGCGGCCTTAGCCCTGATGGAGACCGCCCACCACCATGTCGAGGCCGTCCACGCCTAGCTCATGGTGCTCACCGCACAAATCGAAGGAACCTTCTCCGACAACGGTCGACAACCCACGGCCAAAGAGGTGGCCAATCGCCGAGAGAGTTCGAGCAGCCATCTGTTCCTGCGCGGCATACCTTGCCACGACGGAGCCCGCCAAAGCCCAGATCGCGGCCGCCCATGCCTTCCTCGTGGCAGCCTATTCCAAAGATATGGCGGACACGGATGGTGAGATGCTTGCCGACAATGGTGCGATTGATGCCATGGAGCCCCTTCCCCAGGAGACCGTCGGGCGCGAGTTGGACATGGAGGCGGCGGCGGAGATCGACGAGCACCAGCCATAGTAGTACTCTTTGTTTTGTTTAATTAAGAGTGCCAGTCTTTAATAAGTTAGAGTAATGTTTAGGTCAGCTAGCTTTGTTTAATTGCTGAACTTGCTCAATTAAGAAGTGTGGGTGTGCTGTAGTCTCCTTTGTGTACCCAAATTATGCAATGACGTGGATGACCACTATAACCATGGAAATTCGAACCAAAATTTTTGATGTTCAAACTCATCACACACGGGTTAAGCTATCTGAATCATTTGTGATGTTCACATATCGTACACAGTTCTGAATAAGGGACCGTGTCTGATGACACTTTGCACGCCAGTTTTTTGGCTGAACCGATTCCAAATTTTTGGCTTTCGCAGAAATATCTACCTCCCCGGCCCCTCCCCCTTACCAAAAGCCACATTTCCCCCCTTTCCGCCTTCCTTTCCAAGTTGAAACCTTCACTCCTTGCTTGCAGTGCCGCCGCCTCCTCGTCGGCGAACCTCCTTTACGTTGCTCGGCCTCGCCTATCCAGGCAGGTAATCCACACTCGATCCCCATCCTCCTCCTCCTTCCACATCCCAGATGCCCCGACCGCCGGCGCGAGCGCGACACCTTCCACCCAAATCACCGACCCCTCCACCAAAAGTGCATCCCTAAGCCATGGTGCACACAGTATAGCCAGGATCTCAAGGAGCATTTGGCAGCGGAGAAGCAAATCGCGGCCGCACGCGCGGATCAGGTCGCGATGGCTGCCATTCGTGTCGACCGCCAGATCTTGGAGGAGCACCTTGCCATTTGCTAGCTACGCCGATTAAGCATGCTCGATTTACCTGTTGCGTGTGCTGCTCCTGCCTTTCCTTCACAAATTCTAGTGAATTGTGCTATCTAATTTTACCATGCAATCTGTTGCTCTAGTGTATATGTTCTATATGTCGTGCAGTGTGGTGCTCACTTATTAACTATTTTGTTAATTAGTTGTCATCTTCTGTTAACTGTTTGGTTCAATTCTGCAAATGTGATGTTCAATTCTTTAGGCTACAATTTTGCATTGTCTTCCATGTGAGAAATAAATCGAATTTATCTTTACAAAATACGTGAGCAACGAATACAATTGCTATATTTCCAAGTTGTCAAGCATGCTTGGTTTGGTTATACATTGTGCAATGTGGTGCTCAGTTAATCTTTGGTTCATTTTTGTTGTGGTGTTTAGTTAACTGTTTGGTTCAATTCTGCAATGCGATGTCCAATAGTTGTGGGTGCATTCTGTTATTGTATACCATGTGAGGAATAAATTGAATTTGGCAGTAGTAAATACATGAGAAACAAATACAATTGCTACAATTGGTTGTAGTTACCTTTTTGGTTAACTGTCTGATCTTCTACTAGGAGTATGTTATATTGTGCAATGTGGTGCTCAGTTAATGTTGATTCATTTGTTGTGGTGTTTAGTTAACTGCTTGGTTCAATTCTGCAATGCGATGTTCAATTGTCGTGGGTAGAATTTTTTATTATTGTGCATGTGAGGAATAAATCGAATTTGGCTGCACTTAATATATGAGAAACATATACAAGTGCTATATTTCCTAGTTCTTAATCATGCTTGGTTTGGATAAATGGGCTTTCCATGTGGCTTGAATTAATCTGACGAATATGCAATGTGCTTATTTTTCATCAACATATTTTACTGATAGCATGTGAACCCTTACTTAACCTGATGACTAACTACCATATATGTGTTGCAGGGAAACTATGGGCAGCACTGAGGTTTACAATCGAGGTTAGCACGTGCATGCTCTGTTGTCTAATAGCAAATTATTGTGCAATTGCAGGAACCATTCTAATATTTAGGTTTTTAACAATTTGGTCTTGCACATGTAGGTCCTGCTGTCAGAGGTTTTGACCCACTGCTCGACCCTTTTTGCATATGGGGAAATGAGTTGTCCATGAATATCAGTCAAGTCAAGAAACTCAGAAAGATTGTTAGGATAAAGAAATTAGCGACAAAAAAAACCAAGATCTTTGTCTGCACAATGAAGAAGACATCAGTTCACTATAGGATGGTACTAACTATTATACCTTGCCTTTTTTATTCCTTTGCCCCATTTCCAATATAGAGAAGATATTTATGCACATCCTTGTTTTCAGGCCTTTCCAAAGCAGTTCACTGATGATTACCTCTCAAACCACCTGTATGGTCAGGAGGCGAGGAAGGTATTCATACAACACCCACGGTTCAATATTGAAGTGTTCCTGAAGAGGATGAAGGATGGACGGTCAATCATCCACAGGCACTGGCCTAAAGTTACAAAGACCTTCAACATCAATGAAGGCTCAATATTCACCTTCTGCTTCAGCAGTTTTCCAGATGAGATCCATCTGTCTATGTACCGTCTATGATGCTAATTTCGAAAAGTTATAGATGTTGCATGTGAAACTTGGTCCTGGTGTAGTTGTGTAATGGGGTAGCTGAGTGCTGAAGCTATATGATGTTGTACTCTGATGTATTCCAATTATGAAAATGAAATATATTGTGTTCTTAATATGAAATGTCAATTATATTAATAAATGGATTATGAATAATCGGATATTTAGCCCGCTAATTGGGTTTTGCTATTGCAAATAGTTGTTGAAAAAATACCATGGGCGATGACCTCAGGCAACGCACCCAGTTTCTAGGAATAAACCGTGTTGGATCAATGAACAATCACACACGACTTTCTCTTGAAACTGTTTGCGTTAGGCCACCTTGCGCAAACGTTTACCACATAAAAACTATGTGTGATGGACAGCCTTTGCCACATAGTTTCTTCTACTGACCGTGTGTGATACATTCAATAACGCAAACAATTTAAAGGGAAAAATTGTGTGTGATGTACCTATGAACGGAAACGTTTTCCTTGGAGCGACTGTGTGGGATGTACATACGAACGGAAATGTTTAGCGGGGACTGACCGTGTGGTATGTACTTGCGATCGGAAACAATTTCTCTGTATAATTGTATTTTTTTAGCTCTACTGTACGTATTTCCATATTTGAGCGCTCGCCGGTCGCACACGACCTCATTTTGCCGAGCGTGTGTGCTAGGAGGGCATATCCCCGATAGTTTCTGGGTCGTGTGGGAAGGACCCCCCCCCTATCGCCCACACTCACTTGGCGACCGTTCTAAAGGCCATCGCGGAAAGGGGTTAAAAACTGTTTGTTTAGCAGCTCGATGTACTAGTGTTGGTTCCCTTTCTGTCACTGGGATCAGGCACCATAAGATCGAACCCACTACCGGGCACCTCTTCCCATTGCAAGATAAATAGATCAAGTTGGCCAAACAAAACCCAAATATCAGAGAATAAATACGAGGCTATAAGAGATCATGCATATAAGAGATCAAAGAAACTCAAATAACTTTCATAGATATAAAAAGGTATGACTGATCATAAACTCAAAGTTCATCAGATCCCAACAAACACACCGCAAAAAGAGTTACATCATATGGATCTCCAAGAGACCATTGTATTGAGAATTCTGCAAGAAAGAGAAAGCCATCTAGCTACTAACTACGGACCCGAAGATCTACAAAGAACTACTCACGCATCATCAGAAAGGCACCAATGGAGGTGGTGAACCCCATCCGAGATGGTGTCTAGATTGGATCTGGTGGTTCTGGACTCTGCGGCGGCTGGATGAATATTTTGTCGACTCACCTAGGGTTCTATAGTTTTTGATTGTTCCATGCTGTTATATTATCATTCTTGGATGTTTTACAATCATTTTATAGCAACTTTATATCATTTTTTGGGACTAACCTATTGACATAGTGCCTAGTGCCAGTTGCTATTTTTTGCTTGTTTTTACTTCCCAGAAAATCAATACCAAATGGAGTCCAAACACAGCAACTTTTTGGAGAATTTTTCTAGGCCAGAAGACACGGGATGGGCCAAAGAAGTACCGGAGGGGTGCCCCGAGGGGGGCACAACCCACCTGGGCACGCCTAGAGGCCCAGTCGCGCCCTGGTGGGTTGTGCCAACCTCTGTGGCCTCCCGCACAGCCTCTTTGCTCTATAAATACCCCAATATTCCAGAAACCCTAGGAGAGTCAACGAAAAACAATTCCAGCCACAACAAGTTCCAGAAAACCATAGATCCAATCTAGACACCATCACGTAGGGTTCATCATCCTCATTGGTGCCTCTCCGATGATGCATGAGTAGTTCATTGTGGACTGGTGCGGCTTGAAGCTACGTCGGTATTTCCCCAAAGAGGAAGGGATGATGCAGCACAGGGGTAGTAGGTATTTCCCTCAGTTATGAGACCAAGGTTATCAAACCAGTAGGAGAACCAAGCAACACAACGTAAACAGCACCTGCACATAAATAACAACTACTTGCAACCCGACGTGTAAAAGGGGTTGTCAATCCCTTTCGGGTAGCGGCGCCTCAAGATAGGCAAACGGACGTGAGATAAATTGTAGTAGATTGATAGACCGAATGCCAAATAAAATAAATGAGAATAAAACGCAGCAAGGTATTTTTGTATTTTTGGTTTAATAGATCTGAAAATAAAAGGCAAAGGAAAATAGATCGCAAAGGCAAATAATATGGGAAAGAGACCCAGGGGCTGTAGGTTTCACTAGTGGCTTCTCTCGAGAAAAATAACAAACGGTGGGTAAAAAAATTACTGTTGGGCAATTGATAGAACTTCAAATAATCATGACGATATCCAAGCAATGATCATTATATAGCATCACGTCCAAGATTAGTAGACCGACTCCTGCCTGCATCTACTACTATTACTCCACACATCGACCGCTATCCAGCATGCATCTAGTGTGTTAAGTTCATGGACAAACGGAGTAACGCAATAAGAACAATGACATGATGTAGACAAGATCTATCTATGTAGAGATAGACTCCATCGTTTTATCCTTAGTAGCAATGATACATACGTGTCGGTTCCCCTTCTGTCACTGGGATCAAGCACCGTAAGATCGAACCCACTACAAAGCACCTCTTCCCATTGCAAGATAAATAGATCAAGTTGGCCAAACAAAACCTAAATATCGGAGAAGAAATATGAGGCTATAAGCAATCATGCATAAAATAGATCAAAGAAACTTAAAATAACTTTCATGGATATAAAAAGGTAGATCTGATCATAAACTCAAAGTTCATCTGATCCCAACAAACACACTAGAAAAAGAGTTACATCATATGGATCTCCAAGAGACCATTGTGTTGAGAATCAAACGAGAGAGAGGAAGCCATCTAGCTACTAACTACAGACCCGAAGGTCTACAAAGAACTACTCACGCATCATCCGAGAGGCATCAATGGGAGTGGTGAACCCCTCCGTGATGATGTCTAGATTGGATCTGGTGGTTCTGGACTCTGCGGCGGCTGGAATTTATTACCGTCGACTCCCCTAGGGTTTCTGGAATACTGGGGTACTAATAGAGCAAACAGGCGGTCCGGGGGGCACCCGAGGTGGGCACAACCCACCAGGGGGCGCCTGGGCCTCCTGGCGCGCCCTGGTGGGTTGTGCTCCCCTCGGAGCACCCCCCCCCCAGGCGCTGCCTTGGCCCATTGGATGTCTTTTGGTCCATAAAAAATCTCCATAAAGTTTCCTTGCGTTTGGACTCCGTTTGGTATTGATTTCCTACGATGTAAAAAACATGCAGAAAACTACAACTAGCACTTGGCACTATGTCAATAGGTTAGTACCAAAAAATGATATAAAATGACTATAAAATGATTATAAAACATCCAAGATTGATAATATAACAGCATGGAACAATCAAAAATTATAGATACGTTGGAGATGTATCAGCATCCCCAAGATTAACTCCTACTCGTCCTCGAGTAGGTAAGTGATAAAAACAGAATTTTTCATGTGGAATGATGCCTAACATGTCATATCATATTTCTTTTCTTTATAGCATGGCCATTTGGACTTTTATATTGTTGGAAGCAATAGTCTAGTTTTGACATGACAACTTAAATACTCAAGGATATCAACAAGCAACCATGTCTTTCAAAATATCAATGCTAAAATAAGCTATCCCTAGCCCATCATGCTCAATCATTGTTCCATTCATGAAACACACTCGCATATTAGCTACACCTAATGCTCAAGTACGATCATATTGCCTCCTAGTTGGTGCTTTTATAAGAGAAGATGGAGACTCAAATTCAAAATAAAAATTGCATAAAGTAAAAAAAGTCCCTTCACAGAGGGAAGTAGGGATTTGTAGAGGTGCCAGAGCTCAAAGAGAAAAACTTAGAGATAAAACATTTTGGGAGGTCTATCCTTCGCACCAACGAAAATGATTTAGAGTTCCCAACACTTACCATGCTAGATATATCATAGGCGGTTCCCAAACAAAAAATAAAGTTTATTCCTTTTTCAACCATACTTTCACTTTCCATTGCTAGCCGTATCCACGGTTGCCTTCCATACCAACACTTTTCAAGGAATTTATTATTTGACAACATAAAGAAAATTCATTTTTCATTTCGGGACTGGGCATCCCTAATACCTTTGCCTTACTCTCGTGCAATGACAAGTGAATAAACACTCATCATGAGAATAACACATCTAGCATGGAAAATATTGGCCACCCCTAACCTTTCCGCGAGCGGTACAAACACACAAAAGAGAAGTTTATTTTGAAAATTAGAGATGGCACATACAAATTTGCTTAGAATGGCAAAAAGAATACCGCATATAGGTAGATATAGTAGACTCATGTGGCAAAACTGGTTTAAAGGTTTTTGGATGCACAAGTCGTGATCATACTTAGTACAAAATGAAGGCTAGCAAAAGATTGAGAAGCGACCAACCAAGAAACGAATAATCTCATAAGCGAGCATTAAGCATAATTAACACCGAATAATGCACCACAAATAGGATGTAATTTCATTGCATAACTATTGACTTTCGTGCTTGAATAGGGAATCGCAAACTTTAACACCAATATTCTTACTAAAGCATAATTACTCATCAACATGACTCACATATCACATCATCATATCTCAAAACTATTACTAAGAATCAAGTTTAATGTGTCCAATGATCTTCATGAAAGTTTTTATTGTATCCTTCTTGGATATCTATCACTTTGAGACTAATTTTCATGTGTTTCTTTTGATAAGCTCAAACAAATATAAATGAAAATCATGAGCATAATATTTCTTTCTCACAAATTAATTTAAGTGAAGCGAGAGAGAATTTCTTGAAAATTTTACTAACTCTCAAATAAATCTAAGTGAAGCAAGAGAGCATTTCTTCAAAAATACTAAAGCACACCATGCTCAAAAAGATATAACTGATGCACTAGAGCAAGTCCATAGCTCATAAAATTTTTAAGTGAAGCATAGAGAGCAATTCTAACACGTCATGACATAATTTTGGTTCTCTCAAATAGGTGTGTCCAGCAAGGAATAAAGACTTAAAACACAAAATAAAACAAGCAAAGACTCACATCATACAATACGCTCCAAGCAAAACACATAGTATGTGACGAATAAAAATATAGCTTCGAGTAAAATACCGATGGTCATTAGAGGAAAGAGGGGATGCCACTCGGGGAATCCCAAAGCTTAGTTGCTTGCTCTCTTTTGGATAATAGCTTGGGATGACGGGGCATCCCCAAGCTTAGGCTCTTCTTACTCCTTATTCCTTCATCCATCGTAAGATAACCCAAAACTTGAAAACTTCAGTCACACAAAACTCAACAAAACCTTCATGAGATCCATTAATAAAGAAAATTAATCACTACTATAAGTACTGTAGTAAACCAATTCATATTTATTTTTTGCATTATATCTACTGTATTCCAACTTTTCTATGACAAAAACTCATCAGAAAACTATAGAGCCATTAAAAACAGAAAAGTCTGTAGCAATCTCACTATTTTGAATACTTCTGAAACTCCAAAAATTATGAAAAAATAGGAATACCTGAGAAATTTTTAAATTAATCTTCTGCAAAAAGAATTGGCATTTTATAGCGCTCTGGTAAAAATGAGAATTTTTTCGTGAGCGCAAAAGTTTCTGTTTTTTCAGCAAGATCAAACAACTATCACCCAAGAAGATCCTAAAGGCTTTACTTGGCACAAACACTAAATAAAAAAGAAAAAGCACAATCATAATAGTAGCTTAATTGTGCAAACACTCAATAACAGAAAGCAAAAGGCAAAAATAAATTTTATTCATTGGGTTGCCTCCCAACAAGCGCTATAGTTTTACGCCCTTAGCTAGGCGTAAGATTTTATTGATGCTCACATGAAAGATAATAATTGAAACGCGAAGAGAGCATCATAAAACATATGAGAAACATATTTAAGTCTAACATACTTCCTACGCATAGGAATTTTGTAAGCAAACAAATTATCAAGACAAGCAAAAACTAGCATATGCAAGGAAGAAGAAAGAAACAATAGCAATCTCAACATAGTGAGAGGTAATTTAGTAACATGAAAATTTCTACAACCATATTTCCCTCTCTCAAAATAACTACATGTAGGATCATAATAAAATTCAACAATATAACTATCACATAATATATTCTCTTCATGATCCTCATGCATGCAAAGTTGACACTCTTCCAAAATAGTGGGATTATCATCAAATAAAGTCATGACCTCTACGAACCCACTTTTATCAAAAATTTCATAAGATTGAACACTCTCCAAATTTGTGGGATTATTTTACCTATAGTTGACACTCTTCCAATCCCACTTTCAATATTATCGCAAACATATTCATCATGAGGCTTAAATAAATTTTCAAGATCATAAGAATCATCACCCCAATCATGATCATTGCAACAAGTAGTGGACATAGCAAAATTAGCATCCCCAAGCTTGGGGTTTTGCATAGTATTAACACAATTGACATTAATAGAATTTATAGTAAAATCATTGCAATCATGCTTTTCATTCAAGGAGATATCATGAATCACTTCATAAATTTCCTCATCCCAATTTTCAAATTCATGAATCTCAAGCAAAACTTCCTAAAGATAATCTAGTGCAATCAACTCACTAGCGATTGGTTCATCACGATTTGATCTTTTAAAAAGATTAGCAAGTGGATGAGGATCCATATCAATAAAATTTTAGCAAGAGAAGATGCAAGCATATAGAAGACACATGGCAACACAAGCAAAGATAGCACACAAAAGATCGAACGAGAAAAAGGTGAATGGAAAAGAGGGCGAATAAAAAGGCAAATTTTGTGAAGTGGGGGAGATGAAAACAAGAGGCAAATGGCAAATAATGTAAATTGCAAGGAGATGAGATTTTTGATTAGGAACCTGGTAGATGTTGATGATGTCTCCCCGGCAACGGTGCCAGAAATTCCTTGTGATGCAGCTTGAACCTACGTCAGTATTTCCCCAAAGAGGAAGGGATGATGCAGCACAGCGGCGGTAGGTATTTCCCCTCAGTTATGAGATCAAGTTTATCGAAGCAGTAGGAGAACCAAGCAACACAACGTAAACAGCACCTGCACACAAATAACAACTACCCGGCGTGTAAAAGGGGTTGTCAATCCCTTTCGGGTAGCGGTGCCTCAAGATAGGCAAACGGACGTGAGATAAATTGTAGTAGATTGATACATCAGACGCCAAATAAAATAAATGAGAATAAAAGGCAGCAAGGTATTTTTGTATTTTGGTTTAATAGATCTGAAAATAAAAGGCGAAGGAAAATAGATCGCAAAGGAAAATAATATGAGAAAGAGACCCGGGGGCCGTAGGTTTCACTAGTGGCTTCTCTCGAGAAAAATAGCAAACGGTGGGTAAACAAATTACTGTTGGGCAATTGATAGAACTTCAAATAATCAAGACGATATCTAGGAAATGATCATTATATAGGCATCATGCCAAGATTAGTAGACCGACTCCTGCCTGCATCTACTACTATTGCTCCACACATCGACCGCTATCCATAATGCATCTGGTGTATTAAGTTCATGGAAAAACGGAATAATGCAATAAGAACGATGACATGATGTAGACAAGATCTATCTATGTAGAGATAGACCCCATCGTTTTATCCTTAGTAGCAACGATACATACGTGTGGTCCCCTTCTGTCACTGGGATCAAGCACCATAAGATCGAACCCACTACAAAGCACCTCTTCCCATTGCAAGATAAATAGATCAAGTTGGCCAACCAAGTTGATCAATCATGCATAAAATAGATCAAAGAAACTCAAATAACTTCCATGGATATAAAAAGATAGATCTGATCATAAACTCAAAGTTCATCCAATCCCAACAAACACATCGCAAAAAAAGTTACATCATACGGATCTCCAAGAGGCCATTGTATTGAGAATCAAACGAGAGAGAGGAAGCCATCTAGCTACTAAGTACAGACCTGAAGGTCTACAAAGAACTACTCACGCATCATCGGAGAGGCAACAATGGGAGTGGTGAACCCCTCTGTGATGGTGTCTAGATTGGATCTGGTGGTTCTGGACTCTGTGGTGGCTAGAATTGATTTTCGTCGACTCCCCTAGGGTTTTTGGAATATTGGGGTATTTATAGAGCAAAGAGGTGGTCCGGGGGGCACCCGAGGTGGGCACAACCCACCAGGGCATGCCTGGGCCTCTTGGCGCACCCTGGTGGGTTGTGCTCCCCTCGGAGCACCCCGAGGTGCTGCCTTGGCCCATTGGGTGTCTTCTGGTCCATAAAAAATCTCCGTAAAGTTTCTTTGCGTTTCGACTCCGTTTGGTATTGATTTCCTGCGATGTAAAAAACATGCAGAAAACAGCAACTGGCACTTGGCACTATGTCAATAGGTTAGTACCAAAAAATAATATAAAATGACTACAAAATGATTATAAAACATCCAAGATTGATAATATAACAGCATGGAACAATCAAAAATTATAGATAAGTTGGAGACGTATCATGGACCTATGGGTCCATAGTTAGTAGCTAGATGACTTCCTTGCTCTCTTTTGATTCTCAATACAATGGTCTCTTGGAGATCTATTTGATGTAACTCTTTTATCTGTGTGTTTGTTGGGATCCGATTAACTTTGAGTTTATGATCAGATCTATGTTTTTATCCATGAAAGTTATTTGAGTCTTTTGATCTCTTATATGCATGATTACTTATAGCATTGTATTTCTTTTTCGAATCTTTGGTTTAGTTAGGCCAACTAGATCTATTTTTCTTGCCATGGGAAGAGGTGCTTTGCGATGGGTTCGATCTTACGGTGCTCAATCCCAGTGACAGAAGGGGAATGACACGTATGTATCGTTGCTATTAAGGATAACAAGATGGGGTCTATTCCTACAGGAATAGATCTTGTCTACATCATGGCATCGTTCTTATTGCATTATGATATGTCTCCAACATATCTACTTTTTCTCATGCTTTTCCTCTTGTTTTGGATTCTAATTTGCAAGATTTGGATGAAACTAACCCCGGACTGACGCTGTTTTTAGCAGAACTACCATGGTGTTGTTTTTGTGCAGAAATAAAAGTTCTCGGAATGGAACGAAAATTTGCGAGGATTTTTTACATCAATAATAAGAATTTCTGGAGCCTGGGTGGGCCCAACCCACCAGGGCGCACCCCCCTCTCCTGGAGCGCTCAGGTGGGTTGTACCCACCTGGTGGCCCCACTGATGGCCCCCTGATACTATAAATTCACATATTTCTAGAAAAAAAATCAGGGAGAAAGAATTATCGCGATCCACAGGGCGGAGCTGCCGCGAGGCCCTATTCTTCCTGGGAGGGCAGATCTGGAGTCCGTTTGGGGCTCCGGAGAGGGGGATCTTGGTTCTTCGTCATCACCAACCCATTTCCATCGCCAATTCCATGATGCTCCCGACCAGAGTGAGTAATTCCTTTGTAGGCTCGCTGGTCGGTGAGGAGTTGGATAAGATTCATCATGTAATCGAGTTAGTTTTGTTAGGGCCTGATTCCTAGTATCCACTATGTTCCTAGATTGATGTTGCTATGACTTTGCACTTTGGGCCCGGGTGCCATGAACTCAGATCTGAACTATTTATGAATTCATCATTATATCCATGTTTGAGATCCGATCTTGCAAGTTATAGTCACCTACTACTGTTATGATCCGACAACCCCAGAGTGAAAACAATCAGGCTCACTCTCGGTGATGACCGTAGTTTGAGGAGTTCATGTATTCACTATGTGTTAATGCTTTGTTCCGGTTCTCTATTAAATGGAGGCCTTAATATCCCTTAGTTTCCAATATGGACCCCGCTGCCACGTGAGGGTAGGACAAAAGATGTCATGCAAGTTCTTTTAATAAAGCACGTATGACTATTTACGGAATACATGCCTACATTATATCGATGAACTGGAGCTAGTGCCTAATGCCCTAGGTTATAACTATCACATGATGAATATCATCCAACAAGGCACCGATCCAATGCCTACAAATATATCCTTATTGATCTTGCTGCGTTACTATTGCTATCATCACTGTTACACTTGCTACAAATTACTGCTATCAGTGTTACTGTTACTGTTGCTACTATCACTATTATCAAAACTATCAAACTACTTTGCTACTGATCACTTTGCTGTAGATAATTAATCTCCAGGTGTGGTTGAATTGACAACTCGGCTGCTAATACCTTCAAATATTCTTTGGCTCCCCTTGTGTCGAATCTATAAATTTGGGTTGAATACTCTACCCTCGAAAACTGTTGCGGTCCCCTATACTTGTGGGTTATCAAGACCTTTTTCTGGCGCCGTTGCCGGGGAGCATAGCTATATTTGTTGAGTCACTTGGGATTATTATCATATTATCACTATGAAGAATCTGAAGGATCCAAGCCTAAGATATTTCCCTCAAAGACGATGGGAGATAAGGAACTGCCATCCAGTTCTGCTTTAGATTCACCGTCTGTTATGAGTAAACTTGCAACACCACAACATGCTATCAATTCTAATACGTCGGAAGTTATTGATGATGCTACTTCTACTATGAATGATGCTTATGATGATGCTAGTACCTTGCTTGATAATGATGATGTGCCACTTGGTGAATTTCTTGATGAACAAATTGCTAGAGTTATACAACATGATGTTGTTGAATCTGATGATGAGCTTGAAACTGAATCTCCTGAAACACCTGCTAGAACTAGCCTTCCTAGATATGAATGGCCTAAGGTACTGGAAGGTTATGTTATGAGTGAAGAAGCAACTAGAGATATTCTTGCTTGCAATGATAGTGATGATCTAGAGAAATTATTATGCAAGTATAAAGAAAAATCTCTGAATGCTAGATTGAAATTTGATCCTAAGTTTGCTACTTCACCTATCTTTATTGATGATAAGGATTATGAATTCTCTGTCGACCCAGAGTTAATTACTTTGGTTGAATCTGATCCTTTCCATGGTTATGAAACTGAAACTGTTGTGGCACATCTTACTAAGTTGAATGATATAGCCACCCTTTTTACTCATGATGAGAAAACTCGTTATTTCTTTATTCTCAAATTATTTACTTTCTCATTAAAGGGTGATGCTAAAGCTTGGTACAATACTCTTGCTCATGGTTGTGTGCTTAGTCCCCATGATATGATTTATTACTTCCCTGAAAAATATTTTCCTGCTCATAAGAACCAAGCTGCCTTACAGGAAATATTTAACTTTGTGCAAACTAAAGAAGAGAGTCTCCCACAAGCTTGGGGGAGGCTTTGCTAGTTACTTAATGCTTTGCCTGATCATCCTCTTAAGAAAAACGAAATACTTGATATCTATAATGGACTAACCGATGCTTCTAGGGACTTCCTAGATAGTTGTGCTGGTTGTGTTTTCAAGGAGCGAACTGTTGGACAAGCTGAAGAATTGTTGAATAATCTATGAAGGAAAAAGGTATTAAAGCTGAGGATGTTATAAATTTACCTCCTATTGAAGAAATACATGGGCTTAATACACCACCAATGCCTAAAGTGGTAGAGGTAAATTCTCTTATGAAGTTCAATGAAAATGATAACCCTCACAATATGCATCCTAGCCAATGCCTTTATGAGTTTGAAAACTACATTAGAAAACAAGATCACTTCAATGCAAATGTTATGAAACAATTGCAATCTAATTCTGATATTTTTGCTCGCTTGAGTGACTTGTTATTTAGAATATCAAATGATGTTAGAGGTGTTGGAAAACATGCTTCTATGGTTCAAACTCAACTAGAACAAGTTGCTAAATCACAAAGAGAATTACTTAATGAAATGAATCATAATATGCATGACTTTGCTGTTAGAGTTGCAACTAGAGGAGGTAAAATGACTCAAGAACCACTTTATCCTGAGGGACACCCAAAAAGAATTGAACAAGATTCACAAAGAGCTAAACCTAGTGCACCTAGTCCTTCTAAAAAGAAAAAGAAAAAGAAAAATGATAGGACTTTGCTTACTTCTAGTGAACCTGAAATAGAGAAACCTCCTCATATGAAAATGAAATCTCTATCTCTGATGCTGAAACTCAATCTGGTAATGAACATTCACCTAGTGATAATGAAAAAGACAATGATGAGGTTCATGAAGACACTCAACCAAATAATGAAAAAGAACCAGATGATGATGTTGAGATAGAACCACCTGTTGATCTTGATAACCCACAACCTAAAAATAAAAGGTATGATAAAAGAGACTTTGTGGCTAGGAAACACGGTAAAGAAAGAGAACCGTGGGTTCAAAAACCTATGCCTTTTCCACCCAAGTCAACTAAAAAGAAAGATGATGAAGAATCTGAACACTTTGCTGAAATGTTGAGGCCAGTATTTTTGCGTACTCGCTTGACTGATATCCTTAGAAGGCCTCCTTATGCAAAATACATGAAATACATCATCACTAATAAGAGAAAAATACCGGAAGCTGAAATCTCGACTATGCTTGCTAATTATACTTTCAAAGATGGGGTACCTAAAAACTTGGAGATCTGGGAATACCAACTATACCTTGCTCTATCAAAAAGAATTATGTGAAAACTGCTTTGTGTGATTTAGGAGCTGGTGTTAGTGTTATGCCTTTCTCTTTATATAAAAGACTTGACTTGAATAAACTCACACCTACTGAAATATCTTTGCAAATGGCTAACAAATCAACTATACCTATTGGTATCTGTGAGGATGTGCCCGTTGTTGTTGCTAATGTTACTATTTTGACTGACTTTGTTATTCTTGAGATGCCCGAGGACGACAACATGTCGATTATCCTTGGTAGACCCTTCTTGAACACTACAGGGGCTGTTATTGATTGCAACAAAAGCAAGATCGCTTTTCATATTAATGGTAATGAGCATACGGTGCACTTTCCGAAGAAACAATTCCAAGTGAATGGTATTAATGTTATTGAAAAATCTCCGACAATCACTATTGGAAGTTTTCAAATACCTCTACCTACTGTCAAAAAGAAATATGAAATGCTTATTTTTGGGGAGATGCAAATCCCCATTGATGTAACTTAGTGATTTATGAAAGTTCTCTAGTTTCATGCTAATTGAAAGTGGTTGTTAATAAGACCTGATCAACCTTATTAATGAATAATTTTTGAATGGTATGAAGTTGATGAATTTAGTAAACACTACCTTCTGTCCCTACTTTTTATTCTCTATTTTTATTAGTTAAATAAAATAAAATTCCATGTTTTACCTGTTTTCTGAATTTCCCATGCAATAAAAAAATGACCCAAAAATAAAAGTTCTCAGAATGCCCTGAAAATTTTATACGATTTTTCTTTGAATATTTAAGAATTTTTGGTGCAAATAATACCAGAGGGAGGTGCACCAGGTGGGCACAACCCACCTGGGCGTGCCAGGACCCCTAGGCGCGCCCTGGTGGGTTGTGGTCCCCACGTGGGCCCCCTCACTTACCTCTTCATCCCACATCATCACTCACCTCCAGAAAAAAAATCTCCATTGCTCTCTCTCCCGTGTTCTTGAGCTCAAACCTGCGGATTTCAATCTCTTTACTCGAAGCTCCGTTTCCGAAACTGTTTCAGGGGATTGTTGCTTGGTATGTGACTCGACCATTTGTCCAATTAGTTTTTATCTTAGTGGTTTATACTTTGAATAATTAGCTACTCTTGGTGCTGCTGTAGATGTGCTTGCATGTTGAATTCTTAGTGTTCTAAGTAGTTTGAATGCTTGCTATGGCCTCTATGTATCCCTATGAGTAGTTGCTACCAATTTTGTGAAGTTTTGTTGAGAAAATTTTGTGGACTAAAAGTTTAGATTTTTGTTCATAGGAAAAATTGTACACGGACATGATGAACCTATTTGGAAGGAGTTCTTCGAGGAGACGATCCTCAGGGGCATCTCCTAGTGACAGTTCTGCTCGCCGATCTTATGTTGAACCTAGTGAAAGTTCCACGCGAGATGCCGCCACCAAAACATGCTTATGGCCTTGCGATGAGTATATGATGTGAGTGGGAATTAAGGAGGAATTTGAGCAATATGTTCACAATGCTGATCTCGGTCCCTACCTCTCAGATAAGTGTGAACAACACCAACTTCTCACTGAATAATTTGTCAAAGGATTTAAATATTTTCCATGTGAGTCTAGGGTGTCGTTTATGCTTTATGATAATCCATATACTATTCCATTAGAGAACTTTTCTTACCATTGCAAACTTCCATTTTGGGGTTCGCTTGATGATCCACCAAAGGTTGAGTATGAATCCTTCCTGACTAGCCTTTGTTATGGTGAAAATAGGGGAGTGAGACAAGGAAGAATAAAGAGCATTCACTTTCCCGCAATTCAGTATTTTGCTTTATTTAACGGGAAATGCATAGTAGGCAAGCAAGACTGTAGCATACTTTGTGCGCCAGACTTGAGCCTCATTCACACCGCTCTCACTAGTGAAAGGAATTATAACCTTGGAGCAATTGTTGCACGCAGACTTCAGCATAACGCCAAAAGTGGCTGGTTCTATGGTGGAATTTATGCCACACGTCTAACACGAGGGTTGGGTGTTTCACCTTTACCCTTTGATCCTATCCTACCCACTCGGTATTTAGATTTTGATGCCTTAAAAGAGCATAAGATTCTCAAGGGAAGGGCTGATAACTTCACTTATAATTTTGTTGTTTAACCAATCACATATTGTGGACACATATTTGCCTGCTCCTGCTCTTTATGACTATAACAGAAAGGGAAGATATTTTGTTCTTCAGAGCGAGGCCCTAGCTCACAATGCAGCAGTGCTGGCGGCACGGCGTGCCGAGGCATCCGCACCGAGAGCCTCTGTGAGCTACCACGCTGACTACTACTCTCCAGGCTAGTGATCGATTACCAACTTAGGCCAAAATCCTAAGCTTGGTGGAGTACGTGTTTCTCACTGACATTACATTCGTGTCCACTTATTTTCATTTGTCGGTGTCCACACTTTTTCATTGTATCATCCATGCTTAGATTTATTTTCTTGCTTTCTTCTTGTGTGTTTGAAAAACTTTAGAAAAACCAAAAAAATTAGTTGTAGTAATTTACTTTCTATGCATGCTTAGTAGTAATATTAAAAAAGAAAATCCAAAAAGATTTCCTTGTTCTTCTTCTGCTTGTTGGGAGCTTTCCCGTGTTAATAGTTTTTCTCGTCTTTGCTTTTTAATTTCCTTGCTCAAGAAAACCAAAAACTCCAAGAATATTTCAGTGTGTTTCTCTGAATTTCTTTTCTTTTTATTCGAGTTGTACCGAGGAGAAGACCATGATGAAAATGTTGAGTGGCTCTCATATGAATAACTGTTGAACTAATAAAGAGCCCATTTTACCTTGTCTTCTCCTGTTGAATAAAATGTTTTGCAAATTCTAGCTTAGTCCACGGCACTCTTACACTATTATTATTTTCATATCATTCGGTCGTGCAAGTGAAAGGCAATAATGACAATATTCGATGAGCTAGTCGTGGCAAAGAGATATGAACTCGACTTGTTCTGTTTGTGTAAATATGTTTAACCTAGTATCCAGGCTTCAGCCCGTTATGATTAAACATGTTTACAATGACAATTAGAGATTATAGTTTCTCAGGCCATGCATAAGTAGCTGGGAGTTGATAATGATTTATCTTGGATATCAACATTGCGTTAAAATGATTGTGATGTAGTATGATGATATGGTATCCTCCTCTGAATGTTCGAGTGGCTTGACTTGGTACATGTTCATGCATGTAGTTGAATCAAAACCAACATAGCCTCTATAATATTTATGTTCATGGTGTTCATATCCTACTCGTGCTAGTGTCCAATGTTACTTACACATAATGCATGGTCACGATCGTTGTTGCTCTCTAGCTGCCACTTCTCAATCGTAATTGCTAGCCTTCGCCTGTACTAAGTGGGAATTCTGCTTGTACATCAAAAACCTTGAACCCAAAGTTATTCTAGATGAGTCCACCATACCTACCCATATGCGGTATTACCCTGCCGTCCTAAGTAAATTTGCATGTGCCACCTCTAAAAACTTCTAAAAAATTATCCGTTTTGTGCGCCTGGATCGTTCATGGAACGACAGGTGGTGGTCGATATCTTCCGTGCTAAGTGGGTTATCCTCAGGTTGGGTGTTTATTCACTCGCCATCGCACGAGGAAATGGGCGGTAATAGGGATGCCCAGTCCCAAACTGCAAAAATGAAAAAGAGTTCATCTCTTAAATAATCAAAGAAAAACTCCCAATAAATTCAAAACCTTTACTTTTACCGCTTGGGAACCGCCACTAGAGTGCTTAGCATGGAAGATGTTGATAGTTGATGGTCGTGAAGTGAATAAGAAGGGTGCATGTCTCAAAATATCATTTATCTCTATTTTAAAAATTGAGCTCTGGCACCTCTGCAAATCACTGCTTCCCTCTGCGAAGGGACTTTCTATTTACTTTTATGTTGTGTCATCACCTTCTAAAAACGAGCGCCAGAAACTGAGTAGAGCACAGCTGTCATGATTTATGCATTGTGTGTAGCTAATGTTGGGTGCATCATGACTGGATCTTTTCTACCATGAATTACAATGTTTAGTCGTTGCTTGAGCTTTGGAGGTTCTCTGCGTTTATGTTTTGCGGTCTCAGAAAGGGCTAGCGAGATACCACTATTGTTATATTATATCATGGTTGTTTTGACAACATGTTGCTGTTTGAGATATCTTATTATTGCTCGGTAGCTGATTATGTCATTGATATGAGTTAATATAATCTTTAAGAGTTATTTTTGACATGGTTAGTTATAATGCTGGCAGAAAACCTGAGTACTGTTTAAGCTTATTTATGCAAACAAGAGCAAAAGAGTTCGTAAAAGTTTTTCTTTCTCACTTTCAGTTTATCAACTGAATTGCTTGAGGACAAGCAAAGGTTTAAGCTTAGGGGAGTTGATACGTCTCCAACGTATCTACTTTTTCTCATGCTTTTCCTCTTGTTTTGGACTCTAATTTGCATGATTTGGATGAAACTAACCCCGGACTGACGCTGTTTTCAGCAGAACTACCATGGTGTTGTTTTTGTGCAGAAATAAAAGTTCTCGGAATGGAACGAAACTTTGTGAGGAATTTTTATATCAATAATAAGAGTTTCTGGAGCCAAGACCCACCAGAGAGATGCCCCTGGGTGGGCACAACCCACCAGGGAGCGCCCCCCTCTCCTGGCGCGCCCAGGTGCATTGTACCCACCTGGTGGCCCCGCTGACGATTCCCTGATACTATAAATTCACATATTTCCAGAAAAAAAAATCAGAGAGAAAGAATTATCACGATCGACGAGACGGAGCTGCTGCCAAGCCCTGTTCTTCCTTGAGAGGGCAGATCTGGAGTCCGTTTTGGGCTCCGGAGAGGGGGATCTTCGTTCTTCGTCATCACCAACCCATCTACATCGCCAATTCCATGATGCTCCCCACCGAGAGTGAGTAATTCCTTCGTAGGCTCGCTGGTCGGTGAGGAGTTGGATGAGATTCATCATGTAATCGAGTTAGTTTTGTTAGGGCCTGATCCCTAGTATCCACTATGTTCCTACATTGATGTTGCTATGACTTTGCCATGCTTAAAGACTGTCACTTTGGGCCCAGGTGCCATGAACTCAGATCTGAACCGTTTATGAATTCATCATTATATCCATGTTTTAGATCCGATCTTGCAAGTTATAGTCACCTACTACGGTTATGATCCGACAACCGCGGAGTGACAACAACCGGGCCCACTCTCGGTGATGACTGTAGTTTGAGGAGTTCATGTATTCACTATGTGTTAATGCTTTGTTCCGGTTCTCTATTAAAAGGAGGCCTTAATATCCCTTAGTTTCCAATATGGACCCTGTTGCCACAGGAGGGTAGGACAAAAGATGTCATGCCGGTTCTTTTAATAAAGCACGTATGACTATTTACGGAATACATGCCTACATTATATCGATGAACTGGAGCTAGTGTCGTATCGCCCTAGGTTATAACTGTCACATGATGAATATCATCCAACAAGTCACCGATCCAATGCCTACGAATTTATCCTTATTGATCTTGCTGTGTTACTATTGCTATCATCACTATTACACTTGCTACAAAGTACTGCTATCGCTGTTACTGCTACCGTTGCTGCTGTCACTATTATCAAAACTATCAAACTACTTTGCTACTGATCACTTTGCTGCAGATAATTAATCTCCAGGTGTGGTTGAATTGACAACTCAGCTGCTAATACCTTCAAATATTCTTTGGCTCCCCTTGTGTCGAATCTATAAATTTGGGTTGAATACTCTATCCTCGAAATCTGTTGCGATCCCCTATACTTGTGGGTTATCACATTACTCCATTTCTCCATGAAATTAATACACTAGATGCATGCTGGATAGTAGTCGATGTGTGGAGTAATAGTAGTAGATGCAGGCATGAGTCGGTCTACTAATCTTGGACGCGATGCCTATATAGTGATCATTGCCTGGATATCGTCATAATTATTTGAAGTTCTATCAATTTCCCAACAGTAATTTGTTTACCCACTGTATGCTATTTTTCTCGAGAGAAGCCACTAGTGAAATCAACGGCCCCGGGTCTCTTCTTTATCATATTTGCCTTCGAGATCTATTTTTATTCGCTTTTATTTTCAGATCTATTAATCCAAAAACCCAAAAATACCTTTCTGCAATTTATTGTTATTTATTTTATCCAATCTACTACAATTTTATCTATCTTTTTACCCGGGAGAGATTGACAACCCCTCTTTACGTCGGGTTGCAAGTATTTGTTCTTTGCGTGCAGGTACCGTTTACGTAGTGTTCCATGGTTCTCCTACTGGTTCGATAACCTTGGTCTCGTCACTGAGGGAAATACCTACCATAGCGATGCTGCATCATCCCTTCCTCTTTGGGGAAATACCGATGTAGTTCAAGCTGCATCAAAAGGAATTTCTGGCGCCGTTGCCGGGGGGACATCATCAACATCTACCTGGTTCCTAATCACAAATCTCATCTCCTTGCAATTTACATTATTTGCCATTTGCCTCTCATTTTCATCTCCCCCACTTCACAAAAAATTGCCTTTTTATTCGCCCTCTTCCTCGTCCGCCTTTTTCTCGTCAGATCTGTTTCTGTGTGCAAATTTTTTTTGTCATTTTTTATCGCTATGGATAGTCCTTCTTCTATTCCGTGCACTCATGAGAACGAGGTTCTTAACTTTAAACAAAGGGGAGGGGAGAATTTAAAAGATGCTTGGTATCGGATTTGCAATGCTCATAATAGATCTATTCGTAAGCAATCTACCGTCGTTCCTCTCCGTTGTTTTAATGTGGGCATCACCACTTGGTATAGATTCATCCTTGATACGATTACCGGTGGGAATTTCTTGATGTGTCCTTCTTTAGATGCTTTTAATGCTATGGGAAATCTAGTTGGTTCACCACCTCTTATGATTAATGAAACAACTTTAACTCTCAAGCATGTTATGGAAAGGCTATATGCTATTGAAAAGAAAATGCTTACCAAAGAACACACTGAGAACTTGGATAAAAAGATGCATAATTTTGCTAGTAGAATTGGGTCAAAAGCTGGAGAAGTTCTTAAGTTGTTAAAAGAAAAGGGGACCATAATTCATGAAAGAATTGAAGAAATCACATCTCGGATCGATAAATTGGAAGAAATCTTTAGCATGGCCTTCGCTTCCACTAAAACTATTGAAAAAACTCCTGTAAAAATTGGCAAGATTTCTCAAGTTACTAAGAACAAGGGTGCAACCTCTAGTAATAATGATAATGGAGATCTTAAGAAGATTAGTATTCACCCCGATTTTATTGAAGTGATAAGAGACCCTACCGGCAAGAATGAATTTCTCTAACTTGTTCCTAGAAGTATTGTTGTTGAAAATTTATATGCTAAATCTTTGACGAATTCTCAGTGTTTGATTGAAGAGTTGGAAAACAAAGATGACAACACTTAGATCTTTGCATTATGCCTAGCTAGGGGAATAAAATGATAGCGCTTGTTGGGAGGCAACCCAATGAATAAAATTTATTTTTGTCCTTTTCTTTCTGATCTTGAGTGTTTGCACAATTATGCTACTATTACGATTGTGTTTTTTGTATTTTAATTAGTGTTTGTGCCAAGCAAAGCCTTTGGGATCATGTTGGGTGATAGTTGCTTTGATCTTGTTGGAAAACAGAAAATTTTGTGTCCAGTAAAACAATTTTCAAAAATCACGGAATTGACGAAATCTTCTGAATGGTTTACACAAGATTGATATACAAATTGCCCACATTGTCCTAATTGTTCAGAATTTTTTTAGTTACAGAAGTACTTGAAGTTTTTAGATTTCTACAGACTGTTCTGTTTTTGATAGATTATGTTTTCTTTGTGGTGTGTGCTTATTTCGAGGAATCTATGGTTTGTATTGGTGGGTATAAGCTATAGCAAAGTTGGAATACAGAAGATATAATGCAAAAATAAAATATGAATGGGTTTGCAATAGTACTTATAGTAGTGATTTGCTTTGTTATACTAACGGATCTCACGAAGGTTTTGTTGAGTTTTGTGTGATTGAAGTTTTCAAGTTTTGGGTGAGATCACGATGGATGAAGGAATAAGGAGTAAGAAGAACCTAAGCTTGAGGATGCCCATGACATCCCAAGCTATTATCTAAAAGAGAAGCGGGCAACTAAGCTTGGGGATGCCCGAGTGGCATCCCCTCTTTCTTCTAACGACCATCAGTATTTTACATGGAGCTATATTTTTATTCGTCACATGTCATGAGTTTTGCTTGGAGTGTCTTGTATGATATGAGTATTTTCTTGTTTTGCTTTTTATTTTGTGTCATCTATCCTTGCTAGACACACTTACTTGAGAGAGCCAAAATTATGCTATCACTTGTTAGAATTGCTCTCTATGCTTCACTTAAATCTTTATGAGCTATGCAATTGCTCTAGTGCTTCACTTATATCTTTTTTAGCACGGTGTGCTTTAGTATATTTGAATAAATGCTCTCATGCTTCACTTAGATTTATTTGAGAGTTATTAAGTTTTTAAAAAAATTCTCTCTTGCTTCACTTAAATTATTTTGAGAGAAGAAATTTTGTATGCTCATGTTCTTCACTTAGATTTGTTTGAGGTTTCAAAAGCAACATATGAAATTAGTCCCAAAGTGATAGATATTCAAGAGGGATATAATAAAAACTTTCATGATTGTCTTGGACAAAATAAACTTGATTCTTTGCAATAGTGTTGCGATATGATGATATAATATGTGAGTCATGCTGATGAGTAATTATGCTTTAGTAAGAATATTGGTGTTAAGGTTTGTGCTTCCCTATGCAAGCACGAAAGTCAATAGTTATGCAATGAAGTTACATCCTACTTGTGGTGCATTATTCGGTGTTAGTAATGCTTAATGCTCGCTTCTAAGATTTTTCGTTTCTTGGTGGGATACTTCTCAATCTTTTGCTAGCCTTCACTTGCACTAAGTATGATCACTACTTGTGCATCCAAAATCCTTAAACCCAGTTTTGCCATATGAGTACACTATACCTACCTATATGTGGTATTCTTTTGCCCTTCTAAGAAAATTTGTATGTGCCATCTCTAATTTTCAAAATAAATTTCTCTTCTATGTGCTCGTACCGCTCATGAAACGGTAGGGGGTGGCTAATATTTTTCCATACTAGATGTGTTATTCTCAAGATGAGTGTTTATTCACTTGTCATTGCAAGAGAGTAAGGCAAAGGTATTAGGGATGCCCAGTCCCAAAATAAAAAATGAATTTACTTTATGTTGTCAAATAATAAATTCCTCGGAAAGTGTTGGTATGGACGGCACCCTTGGATTCAGTTAGCCATGGAATGTGAAAGTATGCTGGAAAAAGGAATAAACGTTATTTCTATTTGGGAACCACCTATGATATATCTATCATGGAAAGTATTGGGAACTACTTGATCGTTTTCGTTGACAGGAAAAGCATGCCACCCAAAATGTTTTATCTCTATCTTTTTACTTTGCACTCTGGCACCTCTACAAATCCCTACTTCCCTCCATGAAGGGCCTTTCTATTTACTTTATACTTGAGCATTGGGTGTAGCTAATATGCGAGTGTGTTTCATGAATGGATCAATGATTTAGCATAATAGGCTAGGGATAACTTGCTTCAATATTGATATTTTGAAAGACATGGTTGCTTGTTGATATGCTTGAGTATTGAAATCTTCATGTCAAAACTAGATTACTACTTTGAATCATATAATAGTCCAAATGTCCATGCTACAAAGAAAAGAATATGTGATGAACATGTTAGGCAGCATTCCACATAAAAATTTCTGTTTTTATCATTTACCTACTCAAGGACGAGCAGAATTAAGCTTGGGGGTGTTGATATGTCTCCAATGCATCTATAATTTTTGATTGCTCCATGCTATTATATTATCATTCTTGGATGTTTTACAACCATTTTAGAGCAACTTTATATCATTTTTTGGGACTAACCTATTGACATAGTACCCCGTGTCAGTTGCTGTTTTTTGCTTTTTTTTACTTCGCAGGAAATCAATACCAAATGGAGTCCAAACGCAGTGAATCTTTTTGGAGAATTTTTCTGGGCCAGAAGACACATGATGGCCCAAAGAAGTACCAGAGGGGTGCCCCGAGGGGCGCACAACCCACCTGGGCACGCCTGGGGGCCCAGGCGCGCCTTGGTGGGTTGTGCCCACCTCGATGGTCTCCCTCACCGCCTCTTTGCTCTATAAACACCCCAATATTCCAGAAACCCTAGGAGAGTCGACGAAAAACAATTACAGCCGCCGCAAGTTCCAGAAACCATAGATCCAATCTAGACACCATCACGGAGGGGTTCATCATCCTCATTGGTGCCTCTCCGATGATGCGTCAGTAGTTCATTGTGGACCTACAGGACCGTAGTTAGTAGCTAGATGACTTCCTCTCTCTCTCTTTTCATTCTCAATACAATGGTCTCTTGAAGATCTATTTGATGTAACTCTTTTTGCGGTGTGTTTGTTGGGATCCGATGAACTTTTGAGTTTATGATCAGATCTATGTTTTTATCCATGAAAGTTATTTGAGTCTTTTGATCTCTTATATGCATGATTACTTATAGCATCGTATTTCTTCTTTGAATCTTTGGTTTAGTTAGGCCAACTAGATCGATTTTTCTTGCCATGGGAAGAGGTGCTTTGTGATGGGTTTGATATTACGTTGCTCAATCCTAGTGACAGAAGGGGAAATGACACGTATGTATCGTTGCTATTAAGGATAAGAAGATGGGGTCTATTCCTACATGAATAGGTCTTGTCTACATCATGTCATTGTTCTTATTGCATTACTCCGTTTCTCCATGAACTTAATACACTAGATGCATGCTAGATAGAAGTCGATGTGTGGAGTAATAGTAGTAGATGCAGGCAGGAGTCGGTCTACTAATCTTGGACATGATGCCTATATAATGATCATTGCCTGGATATCTTCATAATTATTTGAATTTCTATCAATTGCCCAACAGTAATTTGTTTACCCACCGTATGTTATTTTTCTCGAGAGAAGCCACTAGTGAAATCTACGGCCCCCGGGTCTCTTCTTTATCATATTTGCCTTCGAGATCTATTTTTATTATCTTTTATTTTCAGATCTATTAATCCAAAAACCAAAAAATACCTTGCTGCAATTTATTGTTATTTATTTTATCTCGCGTTTCCGCGAGATCTATTTATCCAATCTACTACAATTTTATCTATCTTTTTACCCGGGAGGGATTGACAACCCCTCTTTACATCGGGTTGCAAGTATTTGTTCTTTGTGCGCAGGTACCGTTTAAGTAGTGTTGCGTGGTTCTCCTACTGGTTCGATAACCTTGGTCTCATCATTGATGGAAATCCTACCATAGTTGTGCTGCATCATCCCTTCCTCTTTGGGGAAATACCGACATAGTTCAAGCCGCATCAGCCACCTCCACCTACAATGTTTACATGGTGGACACCCCCGAAAAGAAGGGTGATGGCACCCCCGGAAAGAATGGCGATGGCACCCCTAGAAAGGATGGCGATAAACCTGGTGAGGAGCCACCCAAATGCCGACGTCAACGCAGGTGATCCAGGGGGAGGAAGGACAGGGAAATTAATACGGGCACCGGAGAAAACGATATCCAGGACAATATGGAGGACCTCAGCGACCGCGTCGCCCCCAAACGGCACCTCGGCGGTTCTGAAGGGCATGAGGACCAGGATAACCCCGAGGACCTCAATGACTCTAAGGACATCAACTACCTTCCACTCTCCGAACAGGAGGACATCCTCGGCCCCAAGGATTTCATCATCCCCATGGACCCTCTGGATCAGGAATGGTTGAAATGACAGCTCATAGCAACCGCCTGAAGCCTGAAGAAGAAGAAATAGTTAAAAGCCGAGCAGAATACCCTCAACGACAGGTGGACGATGGTCTTGGAAGAAGAAGAAGACTTCGACAATCAGCAGTAGGACCAAAACAAAAGCTACCCAAAACAGCGTATGTTGCCATAGTTCAACGACGAGGCCCTTGAGCCCATACCCCCAGACACACTCGGGGCAACCAGCCTGACCGCCCCCATCGAGGACGGGACAAGACGGCTGGAGAAGACGACAACCCTCCTGTGCTCCTCGTTGGAGAGGCAAGGTGCCGGTACGGCCAGAGGATCCGCATGATCTGAGGCATGACTTAAACGCCAGAACAAGGTCCATTTAGGGATCTAGATGACACACGCCTGCTGGACGGGACAGATACCAAGCTTGGCGCAACATAAACGATAGAGCCCGGGAGCAGCATCGTGCTTGGATGACAACCGATCTCTGACATGACGTCGCCCGGGTCAGAGGCGCCGCACACCCAATGTGCTTTACAGATAAGGTGATGCAACACTAGTTTCCTGAAGGGTTTAAACCCGTAAACATGGAATAGTAATATGGAACAACTGACCCAGCTACGTGGATCGAAGATTTCCTTCTCCACATTCATATGGCTCGGGGAGATGACCTCCACGCCATCAAATATCTGCTGCTAAAGCTTAAAGGACCAGCAAGGCACTGGTTAAATAGCCTCCACGAAAACTCCATCGGGAGCTAGGAGGAGCTTGAGGACGCCTTCCGGGCTAGCTTTCAAGGCACCTATGTTCGGCCACCGGTTGCCGATGACTTGAGCCATGTTGTTCAACAACCCGAAGAGTCAGCCCCACAATTTTGTAATCAGTTCTTGTAAGAAGAATTAGATTGTTGATTGTCTGGATGCTAACGAAATAGCCGCATTCAAGCATAGCATTTGGGATGAATGGCTGGCTTGCCAGTGCTACTTCTTGATCAGCTTGTGTTGGTTTTTCCCTTGAAGAGGAAAGGGTGATGCAGCAAAGTAGAGATAAGTATTTCCCTCAGTTAGGAACCAAGGTATCAATCCAGTAGGAGGAACACACAAGTCCCCAATGATTGCACCTACACAAACAAACAGATACTTGCACCCAACGCGAAAAAGGTGTTGTCAATCGCTTCACGGTTACTTGCAAGGATGGGATCTGATGGAGATAGGTATAAAAGATAAGTAAAAGTGCAAAATAAAGTAAAGGTAAATAAAATGCAGCAAGGTATTTTTTGTGTTTTTGGTTTTATAGATCTGAAAATAATATGATAAAAATAGACTCGGGAGCCATAGTTTTCACTAGAGGCTTCTCTCTTGAAAGAACGCATACGGTGGGTAAACAAATTACTGTTGAGCAATTGATAGAAAATCAAAAAGTTATGACGATATCCAAGGCAATGATGATGAATATAGGCATCACGTCTGTGACAAGTAGACTGACTCTTGCCTGCATTTACTACTACTACTACTCCACACATCGACTGCTATCCAACATGCATCTAGTGTATTAAGTTAACAGGAATGGAGTAACTCCTTAAGCAAGATGACATGGTATAGAGGGATAGATCCAATCAATATGAATAAACCCCACCTTATTATCCTTAGTGGAAACAATACAAATACGTGCATGTCCCCTTATGTCACTGGATATTGATACGTCTCCAACGTATCTATAATTTTTGATTGCTCCATGCTACTTTATCTACTATTTTGGACTATATTGGGCTTTATTTTCCACTTTTATATTATTTTTGGGACTAACCTATTAACCGGAGGCCCAGCCTAGAATTGCTGTTTTTTGCCTATTTCAGTATTTCGAGGAAACAGAATATCAAACAGAGTCCAAACGGAATGAAACCTTCGGGAACGTGATCTTCTCATCGAACGTGATCCAGGAGACTTGGACCTTACTCCAAGAAGTTTTCGGGGAGGTCACGAGGGTGGAGGGCGCCCCCCCCCCCTCCCCTGGGCGCGCCCCCCTGCCTCGTGGGCCCCTCGGAGCTCCACCGACGTGCTACTTCCTCCTATATATACCTACGTACCCCCATTAGACCAGAGACGGAGCCAAAAACCTAATTCCACCGCCGCAACTTCCTGTATCCACGAGATCCCATCTTGGGGCCTGTTCCGGAGCTCCGCCGGAGAGGGCATCCATCACGGAGGGCTTCTACATCAACACCATAGCCCTTTCGATGAAGTGTGAGTAGTTTACTTCAGACCTTTGGGTCCATAGCTAGTAGCTAGATGGCTTCTTCTCTCTTTTTGGATCTCAATACAATGTTCTCCCCCTCTCTCGTGGAGATCTATTCGATGTAATCTTCTTTTTGCGGTGTGTTTGTTGAGACCGATGAATTGTGGGTTTATGATCCAACTTATCTATGAATAATATTTGAATCTTCTCTGAATTATTTTATGTATGATTGAGTTATCTTTGCAAGTCTCTTCGAATTATCCGTTTGGTTTGGCCAACTAGATTGGTAGTTCTTGCAATGGGAGAAGTGTTTAGCTTTGGGTTCAATCTTGCGGTGTCCTTACTCAGTGACAGAAAGAGTTGCAAGGCACGTGTTGTATTGTTGCCATCGAGGATAACAAGATGGGGTATTTATCATATTGCATGAATTTATTCCTCTACATCATGTCATCTTGCTTAAGGCGTTACTCTGTTTTTAACTTAATACTCTAGATGCATGCTGGATAGCGGTCGATGAGTGGAGTAATAGTAGTAGATGCAGGCAGGAGTCGGTCTACTTGTCACGGACGTGATCCTATATACATGATCATACCTAGATAACCTCATAACTATGCTCAATTCTATCAATTGCTCAACAGTAATTTGTTCACCCACCGTAGAATATCTATGCTCTTGAGAGAAGCCACTAGTGAAACCTATGGCCCCCGGGTCTATTCTCATCATATCAATCTCCATTACTTTATTTTACTTGTTTTGCTTTTACTTTTCACTTTGCATCTTTATACCAAAAATACCAAAAATATTATCTCTATCAGATCTCACTCTCGTAAGTGACCGTGAAGGGATTGACAACCCCTAAGCGTTGGTTGCGAGTTGCTACCGTTTTGTGCAGGTACGAGGGACTTGCGCGTGACCTCCTACTAGATTGATACCTTGGTTCTCAAAAAAATGAGGGAAATACTTACGCTACTGTGCTGCATCACCCCCTCCTCTTCGGGGAAAACCAACGCTAGCTCGAGACGTAGCAGATATGAGCACCGCAAGATTGAACCCAATACAAAGCACCTCTCCCATTGCAAGAAAAATCAATCTAGTTGGCCAAACCAAATCAATAGATCGGAGAGAAATGCAAAGCTATCTTATCATGCATAAAAGAGGTCAGAGAAGACTCAAATAATATTCATAGATAATCTGATCATAAATCCACAATTCATCGAATCTCAAAAACGCACCGCAAAAGAAGATTACATCGAATAGATCTCCAAGAACATCAGGGAGAACATTGTATTGAAGATCAAAAAGAGAGAAGAAGTCATCTAGCTACTAGCTATGGACCCGTAGGTCTTTGGTAAACTACTCACACATCATCAGAAGGACCGCAAGGTTGATGTAGAAGCCCTCCATGATCAAATCCCCCTCCGGCGGAGTGCTGGAAAAGACCCCAAGATGGGATCTCATGAGAATAGAGCTTTTTGTCACAAGAAAGTTATTTGTCCCTAGGGAAAGTATGATAACTACTAGAATTTTATATGAGGGAGAGGCATAAGCTAACATACTTTCTCTACTTTGATCATATGCACTTATGATTGGAACTCTAGCAAGCATCTGCAACTACTAAAGATCATTAAGGTAAAACCCAACCATAGCATTATAAGGTATCAAGTCCTCTTTACTCCCATACGCAAACAACCTACTTACCCGGGTCTGTGTTTCTATCACTCACGCCACCCACCATAAGAAAATGATGAACATATTGCAAACCTACAGCGGGGATCCCTCACGCTTGCCAGACATGGAAAGCACCATAGGACAGCACCAATAATAAAACATGCAACTCAAACCAATCACAATCATCAATCAACCCATAGGACAAAACGGATCTACTCAAACATCATAGGATAGCCACACATCATTGGGAAATAATATATAGAGTTGAGCACCATGTTCAAATAGAGATTAAAGCGGGGAGAAGGGGTGTTACACCGCTGCATAGAGGGGAGAGAGTTGGTGATGACGGCGGCAAAGTTGTTGGTGTAGATCGCCGTCACGATGATGGCCCCGGCGGTGTTCCGGCACCACCGGGACAGAGGGGGAGAGAGCCCCCTCCTCCTTATTCTTCCTTGACATTATCCCTAGATGGGAGAAGGGTTTCCCCTCTGATCCATGGCCTCCATGGCGGTGGAGGGTTGGGAGCCCCTCCGATATTGGATGTCTCTCTATGTTTCCTTGTGTTTCTGCGTTCCCAGATTCTGCCCTTTCATCGTTTCTTAAATTCCCAGAGATCCTTAATTTCAATTGGGCTGAGATTTTAACATGATTTGTATCCGAATATTAGCTTTCTTGCGGCCAAAGAAGCGCACCAACTGCCTTACGGGGTGTCCACAAGGGTCCAGGGCACGCCCTACCCCCTAGGGCGCGCCCCCACCTAGGCCCCTCGGGCATCGTCTCGCGTTGATTCTTTTTCCCAAAAATCACATATATTCCAGAAAAACTCTGTAAGTTTTTATCGCATTTGGACTTCGTTTGATATGGATTTTCTGTGAAACAAAAAACATGCAACAAATAAGAACTGGCACTGGGCACTAGATCAATATGTTAGTCTCAAAAATAGTATAAAAAGTTGTCAAAAGTATATGAAAGTTGTAGAATATTGGCATGAAACAATTAAAAATTATAGATACGACAGAGACGTATTAGCATCCCCAAGCTTAATTCCTGCTCGTCCTTGAGTATGTAAATGATAAAAAAGATATTTTTTTATGTGAAATGCTACCTACGTTGGTATTTCCCCAAAGAGGAATGGATGATGCAGCACAATAACGGTAGGTATTTCCCTCAGTGATGAGACCAAGCTTATCGAACCAGTAGGAGAACCACGCAACACCATGTAACAGCTCATGCACAGAAAGAACAAATACTTGCAACCCGGCGCAAGAGAGGGGTTGTCAATCCCTCACGGGTAAAAAAAGATAGGTAAAATTCTAGTAGATTGGATAAATAGATCTCGCGGGAATGCGAGATAAAATAAATAAACAAAAATTGCACCAAGATATTTTTGTGTTTTTGGATTAATAGATCTGAAAATAAAAGCAAGTGAAAATAGATCGCGAAGGCAAATATAATAAAGAAGAGACCCGGGGTTGTAGATTTCACTAGTGGCTTCTCTCGAGAAAAATAGCATACGGCTGGTAAACAAATTACTATTGGGCAATTGATAGAACTTCAAATAATCATGACGATATCCAGACAATGATCATTATATAGGCATCATGTCCAAGATTAGTAGACCGACTCCTGCCTGCATTTACTACTATTACTCCACACATCAACCGCTATCCAGCATGCATCTAGTGTATTAAGTTCATGGAGAAACGAATTAATGCAATAAGAACAATGACATGATGTAGACAAGATCTATTTATGTAGAAATAGACCCCATCTTGTTATCCTTAATGGCAACAATCAATACGTGTCTTGATGCCCCTTCTGTCACTGGAAAAGAACAGCGCACGACCGAACCCATCACCAAGCGCCTTTTCCCATTGCAAGATAAATAGATCAAATTGTCCAAACAAAACCCAAATATCGGAGAAGAAATACAAGGCTATAAGTAATCATGCATATAAGAGATCAAAAGACTCAAATAAATTTCATGGATAAAAACTTAGATCTGATCATAAACTCAAAGTTCATCGAATCCCAACAAACACACCGCAAAAAAGAGTTACATCAAACATAGATCTGATCATAAACTCAAAGTTCATCGAATCTCAACAAACACACCGCAAAAAAGAGTTACATCATATGGATCTCCAAGAGACCGTTGTATTGAGAATCAAAAGAGAGAGAGGAAGCCATCTAGCTACTAACTACGGACCCATAGGTCTACAATGAACTACTCACGCATCATCGGAGAGGCACCAATGAGGATGATGAACCCCTCTATGATGGTGTCTAGATTGGATCTGTGGTTTCTGGAACTTGCGGCGGCTGGAACTGATTTCCGTCGACTCCCCGAGGTTTCTCGAATATTGGGGTATTTATAGAGCAAAGAGACGGTGTGGGAGGCCACCGAGGTGGGCACAACCCACCAGGGCGCGCCTGGGCCTCCTGGCGTGCCCTGGTGTCTTGTGCTCACCTCGGGCTCCCTCTTCGGTACTTCTTTGGCCCATTGGATGTCTTCTGGTAAAGAAATCTTCAAAAAAGTATCGCTGCATTTGGACTCCATTTGGTACTATTATTCTACAAAGTAAAAAACCAAGCAAAAAACAGCAACTAGCACTGGGCACTATGTGAATAGGTTAGTCCCAAAAAATGATATAAAGTTGCTATAAAATGATTGTAAAACATCCAAGAATGATAGTCTAGTTTTGACATGAAGATTTCAATACTCAAGCATATCAACAAGCAGCCATGTCTTTCAAAATATTAATGCTAAAGTAAGTTATCCCTGGCCCATTATGCTCAATTATTGATCCATTCATGAAACACACTCGCATACTAGCTACACCCAATGCTCAAGTACGATCATAGTGCCCCTTAGTTGGTGCTTTATAAGAGAAAATGGAGACTCAAATAAAAATAAAAATTGCATAAAATAAAAGAAAGGCCCTTCACAGAGAAAAGTCAGGATTTGTAAAGGTGCCAGAGCTCAAAGCGAAAAAGACAGGGATAAAACATTTTGGGTGGCATACTTTTCCTGTCAACGACAATGATCAAGTAGTTCCCAATACTTTTCATGCTAGATATATCATAGGCGGTTCCCAAACAAAAAATAAAGTTTATTCCTTTTTCCACCATACTTTCACATTTCACGGCTAATCGAATCCACGAGTACCGTCCATACCAACATTTTTCAAGGAATTTATTATTTGACAACATAAAGTAAATTCATTTTTTTTATTTTGGGACCGGGCATCCCTAATACCTTTGTCTTATTCTCGTGCAATGACAAGTGAATAAACACTCATCTTAAAAATAACATTTTTAGCATGGAAATATATTAGCCATCCCCTGCCGTTTCATGAACGGTACAAGCACACAAAAGAGAAATTTATTTTGAAAATTAGAGATGGCACATACAAATTTGCTTAGAACGGCACAGAAATACCGCATATAGGTAGGTATTGTGGACTCATGTGGCAAAACTCGATTTAAGGATTTTGGGATGCACAAGTAGGGATCACACTTAGTGCAAGTGAAGGCTAGCAAAAGACTAGGAAGCATCCAACCAAGAAACGAATAATCTCATAAGCGAGCATTAAGCATAACTAACACCGAATAATGCATCACAAGTAGGATGTAATTTCATTGCATAACTATTGACTTTCGTGCTTGCATAGGGAATCACAAACCTTAACACCAATATTCTTACTAAAGCATAATTACTCATCAACATGACTCACATATTATATGAACGTATCGCAAAACTATTACAAGGAATCAAGTTTATTTTGTCCAATGATTTTCATGAAAGTTTTGATTATATCCCTCTTGAATATCTATCACTTTGGGACTAATTTCATATGTTGCTTTTGATAGCTCAAACAAATCTAAGTGAAGAACGTGAGCATAAAATTTTCCTCTCTCAAAATAATTCAAGTGAAGCATGAGAGCATTTCTTCAAAAATACTAAAGCACGCGCAGGAATCACCGGCTTCGCGAACCAGTTCCTTCCCTCCCCGGCATTCACGCCAGGTATGCAGCCTTCCTCAACCAAACCTTCAAGGGTCGCTTAGCCAAGTTCAACCACGCGTCCTCCGGACTATGTCCTGATTCCAATTGTAAATATTACTTAGCCTCGAAGGGCAACCGATCAAGTGTGAATACTGCCTTCGCCTGACAACTTTTGGCGAAAGGTCATAGCCGGTCACAAACACTAAACTGTTGGGCACGATTATATCGGGAAGCGACGAGGTATGCAACGCAGTAAAGGGACTCTTTGTATTACAGCAGCTTATAGAAGGAAAACCACCACCGTTTTCGTTGCATGCTTTCCCCTTCCTCTCTTGCCATTGATTTCCCAATCTACTGAGCTCCAGCGCCCTGAACCATCCTTCCTCAAGAATCCCCTCCTAACCACTTCCTCAATCCGGCCATGGCTGGATCTGGTTCGAAAGGCAAGTGAGAGGCATCTAGCATCACCAACAACGACATCAAGGATCTGAAGCGCGCCGGCTACCTCCCAGTCGATGTCATTCATCGGGCCCCGAAGGAGGTCCAGGTCATCCCCACGCCCCAGCCAGGCGAGAGGGTTGTGTCCGTCCCCCACTTCATCCGGGGGCTGGGCTTCCCGCTCCACACCTTCGTCAGGGGGCTGATGTTCTTCTACGGGCTAGATTTTCATGATCTCGCCCCGAACTCTTTTCTGCATATGTCGGCTGGGGGTCGTCCACGGAGGTGGAGTCACTACAGAAACGCATCTCCAGCATGATAAAGGCGAACGCCAAGCTGACCAACGTGGTCTAGGTGATGCTCTGTCGCTGCCTCTTACCTTGCCAACAACGGGCCGCTCCAATGTGGGCCAACAAGCCCAAGGACCCAGCCACCATGCTTCGCTTCTATGGTACCACCCACGACAAGATGTGGAAGGTGTTATCCATGACCCAGAAGGAGTGGTCGGTCAAGAAAGAAGATATCGGCCTTGATGCCGCACACCCTCCTAGGGAGGTAATGAGGTTTTACTCTTTATGCTCAGGTATTTGCCTTTTAACAAGGAACCTAACTCTTTCCTCCCCGCATTTGCAGAGCTGGCTAAACAAAGTCGTGAAAATCGACAGCTCAGCACTGCTGCCCGAAGACCCCAGGTTGGCCCTGCTAGAGGAAATGCTAGCCGTGGCACCGTACAAGGCGACGGAGTAGAAAGAGAAGAAGAAGGTCGAGAAGAGGGAGGCCCGAGAAGGCCTCCGCCCAAGGGGACCTCCGGACACCAAGTCCGGGGAAACCCAATCCCCCTCTGCTCAAGAGGGGGAGCAGGAAGAGGACGGGGAGGAGAGCGACTCCTCCGGAACAAGAAAGAGGGCAGCGTCAGATGACGCGGAGGAGGATCTACCTCCTCCTGCCCCGAAGAAACAATGCAGGGCCAAAGTAGTCATCTTCGACGATAGCTCAGACTCCGTAGAGGAGTCCGAGGCTTCCGAAGAGGTTCCTCCAAGGAACCCCAGGGTCAAGCCCCCTGCCCAAAGGTACGAATCCAAAGACTGCCCGGGCGCAAACTTTAAGTTTTATTACTAATCATATGAATGTCTTTCATATTACAGCCCACCACCCGACCTCCCTACCGATCAAGCCTCGGAGGGGGACTCCCCGCCAGCCGAGTTGGCGGAGAGCGGGATCGCATCACGCTCCACGCCTACAAATTTAATTCTCGGTTAGCTAATAAGAACTACTCCCTCTGTTTCTAAATATAAGTCTTTTTAGATATTTGAATGAGGACTATATTCGAAGCAAAATGAATGAATATATTCTAAAATATGTCTATAGATCCGTATGTAGTCTTTATTGAAATCTCTAAAAAAAGACTTATATTTAGAAACAGAGGGAATATGTGCACCATAAGAATAAGTATCAACTCCCATAAAAATCTGAGTTGCTGATGATGGTATGTCTGCCATTGTTGATTTACAACCATCGGATCTGCATCTAACAGACTTTAGGCAATCTGTGGCAATTTTGCAAAAAGGCACCCACACTCGGTACACATTTTTAGATAACCCCCTATCTCTGATCTAAGGAAAAGCTTCAGGTGGGTAGCGTTAGAATCGATTTGCCGCGGCGGCCGCTGTCGGCGGCAGTTGGTGTCGGCGACGTCTGCCCCACGCGTCTCTCCACCCTGTTGACCACTACTATCACGGCTTCCCCGCCTCCCCGTTGTCTGCCCCACTCCCTTCCCCATTTCCTCCGACCCGACCATGGCAAGTACGACACCGACGTGGTCCATCGGCCGACACGTCTCCTGCTTTCTCCTCTCCTTTCTCCTCTATCACGCGCTCGCAGCAGTCCGACTACCCACCATCAGCACCACATCCACGTCATCCTCGTCGTCCCATCCGCATCCTCCCACTTATCCTCCGATGACGACCAACGCAACTTCGCCTCCGGCGCCGTCTGTGCCCCAACGCCCCTCCTTCCTCATCCATTTCCTGTTGCAGCAGCCCCATGTCACCCCCTCCTCGTCGTCGTCTCCTCCGACGCCGGCCTCCACAAACGGCACCGTCTACGTGCTGCTCATCCTCGGCAACATTACCGCCACCTACTACTAGCAAGAAGCAGATTTATTGTGATTTGTGTTTCTCCTCAAGCATATCTTTTGCTTCTAGAGCAGGCTTTTTTGCCTTTGTTTTTCCAGCTGCCGTTTAATCCCTTAAACATATCTTGCCCGGTCTCAAGCTGGCCTTGTGAAGCACTATTTTTTCTTCGAAACCAGGCTTTATTTCCTTTTTTCTATCTGTTATTTAGTGTAAAATCTTCATGATGAATGTAAACGACTGAGCTTGGTTCTTCTAAAATATCCTCTCTCTTTTGGATAGGAGTTGTGAAATCATCTGTTTTTGTGTCTTGATGGAGGTGAGTGGCTTTCATTGTTTGAAATAACAAATGCTTTGTTTGCGCTCTACTCTTATGGAAGAGCTCGTGCTTTGTTTCTAAGAGTTGACCCAATTACCAGTATTGCGAGGAACTCGCAGAAATACAAGTGAGAAGTGACTTAATAGTTTCTGTCGTGAAAATATTATCAGACTATAACGGATTTGATAGTGTCATATTCAGTATGTTTTCCTTTAGCCAGAGATAAAGATATGTGATGTACATGCGGAGTCTGATTAGAGTTATTTTGCATGAATCAAGGGAAAGATTTGGTCCGATAAACACCCTCAAATGTGTAAATATCAAATCAATCACTAAGTGAGGCAATTTGGCTCTGTTGATTTAGGGAGCCTGGATTTTATTTTATTTGAAAAGGGCATTTAGAAATTTCAAGACAATTGATTTTTTTCTCAGGTATAATTGTTCCTCACGAATATGTAAAATTCCTAAATACTACGATGACATGTTTGCCTAAAAACAACAAAAAAATCCCGCTAGATCCGATTGGCTGATCCGGAGGCCAGGTAAGAGCAGAATGAATCTACAACGACATGGTTGGTGGATTTGGATGTTAGCCGGATCCTACAGATTCCCTTAAGCCACCACGGATTTGACGATTCTGTAGCCTGGCATAGCAATAGTAATGGAATTTTTTCGGTAAGATCGGCATACCATTGTGAATGGAAACATCAGTTCAGCTCAAGATCTTTGTCGGCAATAACAGGACCATCAATGTCAAATCTAGTTTGGACAATCCTATGAAAGCTCAAAGTCCCGGGAAAAGTGAAAATATTCGGCTGGAGGGCCCTTCATGGATTAATCCCATTAAAATCAATCTTGGCAAACATGCACGTTGGTACTGATGGAAGTTGTCCGATTTGCCATCAAGGGGCTGAAGACATCCATCATCTCTTATTTAGTTGTGGCAGAGCGGTGGAAATGTGGAGGTTACTGGGAATTTATGACACAATTGCAGAAGCCCGTCTTGTGGATCGATCAGGCTCCGCTGTTCTGGAGTACATACTCCGGCTCCCACCTTCAAAGTTACCACACATGCCGAACATTGGGATAAGCAAAGGGATTATTACAGCATGCTGGTATCTATGGTGGCTCAGAAGAAGGCAAACACATAATGAGACAGTACCCCCAATGAGCAGAAATGCTATTGCAGTACAGGCAATTTGCAGAGAGCTTCTTCAGGCACGTATGGGACTACACCTAGGGAGCAATGTTGGAAAAAACCACCTTCAGGAATAGTCAAGATAAACGTGGATGCATCTTTCCATGAGAATGAAGGGAAAGGAGCAACGGGGGCTGTGATCAGAGATAGCCATGGTTCTTTCATTGCGGCATCATGTACATTAATCCTGCATATGATAGATGCTAACATGGCGGAAACAATGGCAATGAAAAATGGCCTTCAGTTGGCGGAGTCTTTGGGATATACCTCAATTCAGATTGAAGCTGACACCATTCAAGTTGTTAATGCATGCTCAGGCCAGGAGAGGATATGGAGTGAATCTACAGCTATTTTTGCAGACTGCTTCATTTTAGCAGGTATGATCGGGAATATGGAGTTTGTGCACTGTCGACGGGAAGCAAACGGTGTTGCCCACCTCTTAGCCAAACATTCATATGATAATGATATATCTAGTAATTGGGTTGAGGAACCCCCAGATTTTCTTGTAAACGCTCTTGTGAACGATGTAATGATATTGCCGAATCAATAAAGCTAGCCATGATGGCATTCCCTCAAAAAAAAACTTTGTTGTGGTTCAAGAGGTTTTGTGATGACCAAGGGGATTGAGTTTGAGTCGTTGACTGAGGCCTTGTTCGGTTAGCCCCTCCCCCGCCGAACCCCATGGTTTCGGCCCAACCGGGATTCAACCCGGGCTGCTCTATGAACGTGTTCGGTTAAACCCGATCGGGGCTACATCCCCGCCCAATCCCTCCCAAACCACGTGGTGCTTCCCGGGATATACTCCTCGCCCCTCTACCCGTGGAATCAGTATGTCGGAAGAAAAAAATTGAGCTCTCTCTCCCCGAGTCCTCAAGCTCTCTCTCTCTCTCTCTCTTCCGTGATTTGAGGCGGCGGTGCAGCCATACGGAGGCCGCGATGGCAGCATACTTCCCCGCCCCTCCCTCCTCTTCCTTCCCCTCTCCTCCCCAACTTCTTGGGTTATTAGATTCGGACCTGGCGTTGACCGGGGCAACGATTCATATATA
Source organism: Triticum urartu (assembly GCF_003073215.2). NCBI lineage: Eukaryota > Viridiplantae > Streptophyta > Magnoliopsida > Poales > Poaceae > Triticum > Triticum urartu. The sequence continues at coordinate 18,682,511 of NC_053026.1, forward strand.
TGAATTAGAAAGAGAGTAACCGAACAAGTCGGGGATTCATGTGGATGAGGAATAGCTGGGGTTGGGTGACAAGTCGGGGATCACCCAATCCCCAGGAGGTTAGAAACAACCACGGCAACCGAACAAGGCCTAGGGTGTTGATAGGAGGGGGGCTGTGCCTGTGCGGGTGTCCGTTTGCAGTGAGACAAGTGTCCCTCCCCGTTGTGAAACTATGAATATGTTTTAAACATACAATTGTTTCTCCCGTTGCAATGGGCATTATGCTAGTTTACCATTAAATTCATCTCTTGTCATGCCAACAAACAGTTCATCATTTGGTTCTGGTCTCTGTCGGATCTCACGGGATTCGGTCAATGCTGGTCTTCGGTGGATTTGTTTGGATGCTATCTTCGTTTGGGTGTTTAAGCTTCTGATCTTCGACTTTCTTCATTGATGATTGTTGCTACTCTCGTGCGTTGGTCCTATGGGGCCTTTGCACGCCGACTGCCCGACCGTCTACTACAAAAAGGTTTGTCCAGCCCCAATGAGGAAGGGATGATTACGGCGGCGCGCCTTCGGCTCGTTTCAATGCTTGTAGTCGTCGCTAGGTGGTCTACAGACATGGTCGTAATTTTTATTACCTCTATTGTTCTTTGTACTGCCATGATTAAAGATGAATAGATTGGAAGTTTCTCGAAAAAAAAAACAGTAGCACAACAGGTTCATCATTTGACTAGTCTATAGACATCGAGTGCATCTGCATATTTTCCCTCCCCATAGTAACAACAGCACACGTTCTAAAAGTAGGATGCAATTTCTTTGTATAAGATTGTATCATAGCAAAAAATGAATAAAGAGTGGGAGCAAAAGACGTGAAGTGCGTACTAGCCATCAGTGATATGGAACTGTCCCCTTCGCTCAGCTGATGCACCAGTACACCTCAAAAAAAAAAAAACTGATGCACCAGTGGGTAGAAAATGCCAGTAACTAATCCAACATCTGTGCATAGGAAATGGATAAATGAATTACCGATGTAAACACTACAGTCAGCATTCCAACGAAATGCATCTGTAATTAACTGACTTGACAGGTTTGTATTCAATCGAATTCGTTTTTCAAAGTAATGCTATAGGATAGGTTGTGTATCCAAACTTGGGGAAAAAATTCTGGTTCAGGAACCTGGATGGGCGCTCCGTCGCTCTATATTTCTCTGTGAACTTAGAGATTTCAAAGGAACCAATCTTGTAAACTGCTCCTTCGCAAATTCTATTATCAAAGATGTGCATTCTTTTTTCAGTAATTGCTCCCTCTATTGTGCCATCCTACTAAGGCAGATGGTAAGGATAGATCAGAAAGCATGAACAATTGTGCGAGTCTTACCTTGGAGTCTACCATGACGAAGTTCTGACCATATAATTCAGTTGTATCATCGCTCCAATATTCCCATATCCTAGTGATTCGAACAGTTAATTTATCCTTGTATGAAAAATGAGTTGGTCATCCATCAGCTAGGCCCTAAAACATGTAAACAAAGCATTAGCTATACGAAGCGTCTGGATCTAATAACTTCAATAGTTTTACAATACATAATGAGATGTTGAATATTCTTTGGTTGTGAATGTAGAAATGCTGATGCCATTAAGAAAATGTAAATTAAATTACGTGAATGAGTTGGACCGAGGCTAGCACATCAAAAATCCTTCTGTGGCTTGTAGAAAAAATGGTTCAAAGAAGAATAACAAAATTCAGTAAAAAAATGTCCAATTTTGCTACAGAAAGAGAAACATGCTGGCAAAAAGCACACAGATCAAAGAATCAAGAGGAGCAGGTGCAGCCCGATAAAAAAACAATCCGAAGGAAGCGCGGATAAGGCGATTCCACCAGCAGTAACAGTACGGCCTTTGGCTTCAATAAGAACAGATGTTCCATGGAGGCAGAGCTATGCGCCACCATGCACGCGTGCATGATGATGTTGTGTGCGGCTGTGCATTGTGATCTTTATCAACTAAAACCATCTTAATAGTTCTCACACTCCCAGCAACTTAGTTATATGGCCCATCCGTTCTTCAAGATGAACACGACACACAGAGTGGGGGACCGGTCGTTGGGGTTGTCCTGCACACGCAAAAGTCCTAATTGGATCAAAAGCTATAGAAATAGAAACATAAAAAAGATGCTTAGTTCTTGTAGACATATTAACAAACAAAAGAGGGCATGAAATAGCAACATCAAAGAATACAATACATGTGTATTTTTGTCAAGATTTCTCCGCACTGAACCTGACACCACACAAACATTTTCTCAAGTAACCAACCAATCAGTTGAAGATAAAACATAAAACTGCAGCAGGACACAAAACCATCTCTATTGCAGACACAGAAGGGGGGATGGGAGCAGCCGTACCTAAGCGCGAAGAGAACGCCACACTGGGTGGACGGCTGCTAGCATGAGGTAGGAGAAGGCCACGCCTGCGTGAGGGAAAGCCGTGATCGATCCCGCCATCGCAGGGATCGTCACCTCATCTCCGTGGTTGGCCCTTGTTTGTTGTCCATGTGAGAGAGATAGCGAGAGGAGGCATCGGGTTTGCTGGTGTGCACCCCCGTGGCCCAGCCAAAGCAGAGGAGGGGAGATGGCGGAGGGGGAGAAGAACACGGCGGCGGCATGGGCCGCCAGCTGCGGCAGCGGAGTAGGACGGCTGCTCCCCTTTCCCCCCAGTCCCTCTTTTGTTCTCTCTCTCTGTATCTGGAAGATAGAGGAAGAAACCGATGGTCTTTCAGCGGTAAATCAAGCAGGAGCGGTAAAAAAAGAAAAAAAAACGCAAACGTGTCAGCCAGAAAGGAGCCCTCGGGCAACACTTGAAACGCACAGCGTGTGGGCTAGCTTAGCCCCCTTCATTTCTCTATATATTTAGTAGCTACAATGTACACCAATCTAGGTTGCCTCTCCTAGGCTATATAGGCTATTGTGAAAAATGAATAAAAGCTAGGCAATGAATTCACTTCGAAAATACACATCAGAAGAATAAACTTTCCAAACACTTCTTAAACATGCAACAACAGATATATGTGTAAGATAATTTCCAGAAGTGGCCCCGAAAGATAGATGGCAGCTCTTCCAAAAGGTGCATTGAAATTTAAAGCCACGCATAAGATAAGAAAAACAAAGAATACTGAGGATATATCAGGTCATGTCAGTGAGGATTAATTACCTCTTCTGTGCAATTTACAGAAGAACCTAATAAAAAGTTGTCATTATGCCTATAAAGCTCCCCTAATCTGGATATCCCAATACTGTCAGGTGAGATCTAATACAAGGCGCTGGGTGGAGGGTGGCTGCCTGCCAGTGCCTAGGCCGCAAAGGTAGTAGTTATCCTTTTGGATCCGGGGAAAAGAACAGCAGGTTCAGCACCAATTGAAAGCCAAAATGATGGCTTCCACGGGCAAAAACAACAATGATGTAACATATATGAATACATGATGATGTACTATCTACTTGTAAATTACTGAAAATATAAAAACAGCAGCAGTTCAGATTCATACCCACTCTTGAACCTTAACTTATTTCTCTTGGCTTCTTGCTGTCCTGCATTCTCTTGAATCATTGCATCCAAACTTATTTTTCTTGGCTTCTTGATGTATTTCATACAGCTGTTGGCAGTAACAGAGATCAGAGACGGTAAGTCGATTATAACTGAATAAATGAACAACCTGAGACAAGGGAAGAGTAGGAACTCATCTCATGGCTAGAAAAAAGCAGCTTTGCAAATTTCCAGTGATCATCAGAAGTCCGCAAATGACAAATCACAACAAGTAGAGAATAACAAAGTTCTTATTTCCCTGACTTCTCTCAAGTCATAAATGAGACACAGCCACACACACACATCAGCCACAAGACATTTATTAAGTTACAGAGTACCACACATAATAAAACAGACACGTTATTGAAACCTAAACACTTGATAACTGATAACTTGACAACATGATGCCGTCACACGGCTTCCTGAATCATCAACCCTTTGTCTTTGTGTCGTTGGAAAACAACCTTCTCCTCCTGGACATAGTCCTTCGCGGCTTAGGGCCTACGCAATGCCGTTGCACTCCAGCTCGCCTACATGCGCCTAGGCGAGCGTCTTATTAAGCCTTCTTGAACCAGTACTATTTATTCAACGACAGTTTCATCATTGTAAGATTGGGTGTAATCCACACAGGAGCAGGCCAGTTGGACCAAAGCTGAGGAAACACAAGGCTTTCCCAGCTATTATTATCCAAGCGAAGTAGCCCTAAATCGCGACGATTATCCTTATGCACAGTTATGTACTCATCATCGTCAGTAAAGTAGAGACGATTTTCCTTGAGAGCAGGGCATTCTTTAGTGCTGAGACAGAGTGACTGGTTATGACCAAGGAACAGCACATGGCCGTGCAAGCAATCAATTTCCACAAGCTTCTTGGCAGCAACATCAACTTCATGTATTTTAATTCCCTTGGTGTGCAGCTTAAGTGATGAAATATCATCCTGATAACCACTATACACTTTCAACCTCCAAACAAGCAGCAAACCACCCCATGGAGCTTCAAGAATGTATGCTCCCTGAATTTCTAAATCGTCATCATCCACACCCATAATAGTGTTCATTGTAACAGCAGGCCCACTAAGATCAAAGGTGTGAACTTCTCCCAATAGAGTCGCTGCATACAGTAGCCCATCCTTGTAGGTGCAGTCAAAATAATCAGTGTGAGGTGGCAGCCAGGTCCACTTATCGTCCCCTACCCTTGCAAAGGATAGCTGACCAAACGGCAAGTGGATGAGCACCACTATGTAGCTCCCTGTGGGTGTATCATAAAACAAAAGAGCCTTCTGATGGAAGAATTCCCGCAGGGCAGCTGGAGCAATTATCATTGGAGGGCAGATAACTTGCTTTGCCGTGTGCTTTGAGTATGCATACTTGTGGACAGCACCCGAGTCATCACAAATGGGCTTCACATGCTGCATCGTGGTCACTGAAGGAAGAGCAATCTGTTGACCAGTGATCGGATTGACGAGGTGCATTTCAGATCTCTCATCGACGGTGACCAGCAAGCCGAGAGAGGACCCAATCAGAAACCTAGTGTGGAGAGGCGGCTCCGGGAGAGTCAGGCTGTAAACCCTCTTCTCCACGAGGCTGTAGAGACTCGCAACATTGTCGCTGGAAGATTCAGAGGTGTAGAATAGGCACGGCGTCTGGGGCTGCTTGTGCTTGCCGAGTGTGCGCAGGGAGGTGTAGGCAGAGCGCCAAAAGGTGCAGACGGCGCCGGCACGTATGAGGTCAGGGATCTCAAGGGTGGCAAAGATGCGCATCAAGATGTCCTCTGGTAGCTCCGGGAGTGTAGCCTCTATCAGTAGTGGTGGTGTCTTGAGAATATTCAGTGAGCTGGGAGGAGAGAGACCCAGCAGCTGAGGTAAAACTCGGAAGACCAGGGAGCGCAAATCCAAATTTGTGGTGTGTATAGGGAGCCCCCAGAAGTTGAATATCGTGTCTACACTACTAGGGTCTTCCATGGGATTATAGTATGTCATGGAAGACGAACTGCTTCTGCTGCAATGCTTGCAAAATAGCAACTTGGGTGGAGCAGGAAGAGACTTGTGGCTATATTTATAGGTGACCAACCGAGGCTGCTTCACCCCTGATTCGAATAGGTGAGGCAGATCCGAGTAGGCAAAGGAAATCAACAGAGGTTGATTGCCTGGGGCTTGTGGAATCAGAACATGGATCAACTCCGGAAAAGATTCCGACTTTTTGCTGTTGTTTGCGGAGGAAAGATGGGACCTGTTTGCTTCTCCGAGATCTGCTCCGGTTCCGGGAAGGGGGGGAGAAGGAGCACTAACCGGACAGGAGCAGACTCGGTATGGCCTGGGGAGGAGGAGGAGGAGCCCATCCACAGAGCGCCGCCGGCTCATCACAGTCACAGGAGGGGAGGATTCAGCGGCGAGGTGGCCAGCCGGTGGTTCCATCCCTATCGACATTGACGGAGTGTCCTTGCTCGATCTTACTCGATTTGTAGTAGGGTTTGGGAGAGGATAAAAGGGGATCGGGACGGGAGTGAGGGCTGAGGAGGAAGAAGAGGATGCAGTATTAGACATAGATTTTTTTTCTAAGACAGGTCGTTTGGCCAAATGTGATGGCTCAGGAGATTGCTATAATAGCATCTCCACCCGTTGGCCCCATACCTGGCCAAACGGGCCGGCCCGGCACGGCATGGCCCGGCCCATCGTAGTCGTGCCTGGCCCGGCACGGCCCGCCAGGGCACGATTACTATACGGGCCGTGTCGTGCCGGCCCGCGTGCTGCGCCCCCAGGCCCAGGCACGGCCCAGTTAGTAAACGGGTCGGCGCGTTGGCCCGTTTAGCACGGTGGGCCGCGTATTTTTAACCTGTTATTTGACGCACTGAGCGTTTTTTAGCCTATTTTTACATGTTGGGCCATATATAGATGTATAAAAAAATAAAAAATATGTAATCGGGCCGTGCCGTGCCGGCCTGCGTGCCCAGCCTCCAGGCCCAAGCACGGCCCAGGGCGTGCCGCGTGCCGGGCCCGGCCCGTTTAGACCGTGCCGTGCCTGGCCCAAGGCGGGCCGTGCTGGCATGCTCACGGGCCGGCCCGAAAAACCCGGCCCATTTGGCCAGCTATAGTTAGCCCTCCAGAGGGCGCCTAAAATCGTTGCCTGGAGGTGAGCCGGCGCAAAAAATCGGCCTGAGGGCGAGCTAGTCCTCAGCCGTCGCCCCAGGGCCGCCCCCAGGCTCGTTCAAAAAAGAAAACGTTCGGCGAAGTTCGGCTAAACACGTCTAAATTTCAGCAAACTTTGGCATATATTCATAGCAAACTTAAACATGTTCGCGGATTCATATTACATAGCAAATATATATCTAATTAAAAAAGGAACTGGCTGAACGCGGAGTAGTCACCGTCGTCGCCGCCATCCTCACCGTCGTCGTCATTGTCGGCCTTCTCCTGCTTGACGCGGGCGTCCCTGCTGGACCCCTGCTGTAATGCCCTCGATGCGGCTATATCTCCCACGTGTCGAAGCACGACTTAGAGGCATAACCGCATTGAAAGCAATGTCATAAGTGAGGTAATCTTCACACAACCCATGTAATACATAAGGGAAAAGAGACATAGTTGGCTTACACTCGCCACTTCACACAAATACATGAATAAAGCATTAGAACATCCAAATACAATCAAGGTCCGACTACGGAACCAAAATAAAAAAAGAACCCCAAATGCGACAAGGTCCCCGATCGACCCCAACTGGGTCCCACTACTGATCAACTGGAAGCGGAACAACATAAAGGACAAGATCTTCATCGAGCTCCTCCTTGAGCTTGGATGCGTCACCTGCACGGACTCATCGGCACCTGCAAGCTGGTTTTGAAAGTATCTGTGAGTCACGGGGACTCAGCAATCTCGCACCCTCGCGATCAAGACTATTTAAGCTTATGGGTAAGGTAAAGGTATGAGGTGGAGCTGCAGCAAGCGACTAGCATATATGATGGCTAACATACGCAAAAGAGAGCGAGAAGAGAAAGCAAAGCATGATCGAGAAACTATGATCAAAAAGTGATCCTAGAACAACCTACGTCAAACATAACTCCAACACCGTGTTCACTTCCCGGACTCCGCCGGAAAGAGACCATCATGGTAACACACACAGTTGGTTCATTTTAATTAAGGTCAACTTCAGGTTTTCTACAACCGGACGTTAACAAATTCCCATCTGCCCATAACCGCGGGCACGGCTTTCGAAAGTTTCAAATCCCTGCAGGGGTCTCCCAACTTAGCCCATCACAAGCTCTCACGGTCAACGAAGGAATAGACCTTCTAGCGGGAAGACCCGATCAGACTCGGAATCCCGGTTACAAGACATTTCGACAAGGTAAAACTAAACCAGCAACACCGCCCGAATGTGCCGACAAATCCCGATAGGAGCTGCACATATCTCTTTCTCAGGGCACACCGGATTGTCCAAACTTCCGGTAGGCCAACCCAGAGTTGCCCCTAGTGGCCACCGGCGGCTGACAAGTTGGACCAACACTCAGAGGAGCACTGGCCCGGGGTTTTAAAATAATGATGACCCTTGGGCGCGCGACCCCCAAGGGAAAAGAAAAGGCTGGGTGGCGAATGGTAAAACCAATGTTGGGCATTGCTAGAAGAGTTTTACTCAAGGCGAACTGTCAAGGGGTTCCCATTATAACCCAACCGCGTAAGGAACGCAAAATCCGGGAACATAACACCGATATGACGGAAACTAGGGCGGCAAGAGTGGAACAAAACACCAGGCATAAGGCCGAGCCTTCCACCCTTTACCAAGTATATAGATGCATTAATTAAATAAGATATAATTTGATATCCCAACAAGTAAACATGTTCCAACAAGGAACAACATCTCCATGTTCCAACAAGGAACAAAACTTCAATCTTCACCTGGAACTAACAACGCTATAAGAGGGGCTGAGCAAAGCGGTAACATAGCCAATCAACGGTTTGCTAGGACAAGGTGGGTTAGAGGCTTGGTTCAACAATATGGGAGGCATGATAAGCGAGTGGTAGGTATCGCAGCATAGGCATAGCAAAAGGGCGAGCAACTAGCAAGCAAAGATAGAAGTGATTTCGAGGGTATGATCATCTTGCCTGAAATCCCGCAAGGAAGAAGAATGGGTCCATGAAGAAGACAAACGAACGTAGTCGAACGAATCCTCACAACACGACGTTGCCGGAACCAACCCGAAGAAGCCAAACACCGGAAAGAAGCACACAACATAGTAAACAACCAACACATTAACATGGTATGATATGCGGGATGCGGTATGCGATGTATATGCATGATTTGACAAGGAATGATAGGATCTGGCCTCAACTTGGAAAACCAAGTGTGCCACTGGAAAGACGAGATGAAATCGCTTGAAAACGATATAAAGATCACCGGAAACGGAGTTACGGTTTGGAAATGGCAAGCAATTCAAATATGACACCGGTCTGCGATTTACATCAAGTAGCCATCTAAATGCATGAAGATGAACATGCTACAGCACTCAAACATGACAACAAAATACATGGCAGGGATCCACTCATGATTCTTAACAAAAGATGAGCACTGAGCTACGGCCAATTCATCCACTAACAGGTTCAAACAAGTATGGCAAAAATGCATATGGTAAACAGATTTCAGACTTAGTGAAATTAACACTTGCCTGGAATTTCAGATCAGGTAGCACACTACAGAGCATGAAAACTATATGCTACAGGACCTGAACATGGCAAAGTAAAGCATGGCATGGAGCTACTCAAAGAGCTTAACAAAAGTCCCTTAGTGACCTTGAGCCAAAAGGGATCAGAAAATACAATTGCAAGCATGTGAACATGGCAAAAACATAATCAGTTCTCAGACTTAGTGAAAACTGGAGCATGCTGAAACAGATATCAAGTAGGCATGTTTACGAGCTCGATGCACTCACTATAGAGCATGTCATGACAATCTAAGCATACATCCATCAAGAATACACAAAATACAAGCTAGTCATGGCAAGAACAAAAACATAGCATGCACGGATCAACTACAACATCCTCGGCAAAATTGCTAACAAGTAGACAATCTGCCCAGATTCACAAAATAGCAAAAGTAGAGCTCGATTGACTCAAGCTAGGGTGCTCCATAATTGCAAACAAAGACATGGATGGATAGAGCACTACAAGATTAACAAAACATCCTTACCGATCATCCTCAAAAGAGCCACGGATCACTAGGAAACAACATGAACATATGGCATCATGAAATGAACAGATCAAGGACTTAGTGGAAATGCTAAGTCCCTGAAATCAGCATTACCAAGTGCCTCACTTTGCAAGCTTGTGCTAGTCACCACACACATCACAAAAATACATGGGTTGCACCTATGGATAGATGGCAAAACCCTTAACAAAACATATGTAGAGCTCATGGGCATAACATGCACACAATAATCATGGCAAAAATGACAAATATCTAAATGGATCAGTAGATCTGACAATTATCTCAACTAGCTCTCTTCTAACAACATTTCGGGCATCAAGATGAACTCAAATGAAAATGATGCAATGAAATGAAATGATGTACTCTCCGAGGCGAACATTTTGATATGCTATATGCATGAATCGGAGCCACGGATGCGGAGTTACGACATGATGAATAAGGGCATATGGATCTGGGAATTTCGGGGACTTAGTGAAATTATACCTCCGCAAAAGTCAACGCGGGACGGAGACGGTGTTTGGATTGCGGGACTGGTGGATCTCATCCATCTTCTCCGGATCTGACCGGAGAGGAACTCCGGCGAGACGAACTCCGGCGAGGGCGGTGGGGAGCTGATGCACCGGCGAGGCCCGACGAAGGGCGCGGCAGCACCGGAGCGCGGGTTGCCGGCGAGGGGCGACTCTGGCCGAGGAAGGGTGGCGGTGCGCGGCCGGTGAGGAGGAGCGGGCCGGCCGTGGCGGAGCTCGGCTCCGGCCGGCGAAGAACGGCGTCGGGCGTCACCGGCGGGCGCGGTGCGCGGCAGGGACGACGAGGCCGCGGTGCGGACGGGCGACTCCAGGCGGGATGGGGAGGCGGCGCAGCGAGAAGAGCGGGAGGCGCGGCGGTGAAGCTCCGGTGGCGGAGCACTCCGGCGATCACCGGATCCGGCGATGAAGGGGACGAACGGCCAGGCGGTGGCGCGGATCTGGCGGCTCGGGCCCAGACGCGGCTCGCGCGGGCCGTCCGTGGGCCTCGCGGGCTGCGGCGGCGGGGAACGGCGGTGCGACATGTGGCGGTCCTTGAGTGGCGCGGGAGGAGGTGGACGTGTCCGGCCGTCGGGCGGACATGTCCAGCGGCGCGGGGAAGATGGATCTAGGGTTCATCCGTGAATTTCGGGAGGGGAGCACATATTTATAGGTAGAGGGAGCTAGGAGAGTCCAAATGGGGTACGGTTTTCAGCCACGCGATCGTGATCGAACGACCGAGATGATGGAGGAGGTTTAGATGGGTTTTGGGCCAACATGGAGGGGTGTTGGGCTGCAACACACACGAGGCCTTTTCGGACCCTCGGTTAACCGTTGGAGTATCAAACGAAGTCCAAATGGTACGAAACTTGACAGGCGGTCTACCGGTAGTAAACCGAGGCCGCATGGCAAGTCTCGGTCCAATCCGGAAATATTGAATCCTCACACATGAGAAGAAGGTAGAAAGGACCATCGGAGAAGAACGGAGCGCCGGATTGTAAAACGGACAACGGAGAAAATGCTCGGATGCAAGAGACGAACATGTATGCAAATGAAATGCACATGATGACATGATATGCAATGCATGACACGCAAGTAATGACAAGGCAACAACAGCGAATAACTGGGCGACACCTGGCACATCGGTCTCGGGGCGTTACACCTGCCCGGCGTTTCCATGACAGACTGGTGGCGGCGGCGCGTCGTCGTCGTTGATGACGACGACTCCTCCTTCGTCGCGGCCCCGGCGGCGCTGCGTGAAGCGCCGCAGGACGGCGCACTGGCGCTCCCTCGCCATCTTCAAGGAGTCCTTGCGCGCCCATTCCAGGGCCGCGTCGTCGTCGAGCTCCATGTCGTCGTGTTCCGTCTTCACGGCGGGGAGACCCGGCTCCGTCTTCACCGGTGCGAGGCCCGACTTCGTCTTCACCACAGCGAGCCTCGGCTCCGTCTTTGGCTTGACAAAGCGCGGAGGAGCCGACGAGGAGGCGCGCCAGTCGCCCTCGTTGATGGCGATGCCGGCGCTGCGAGTGCGCTGGCCGAGCGGCGTCTCCGCCGCGAGCTCAGCCTTGACGGCGAGCAGCGCCGGAGAGCCAGAGGAGTGAGAAGAAGAGCGCGAGGAGGAAGAAAAGGAGGACCCGAACCTCCCGGGTATCCGTTGCCCGTCCCGTCGGCGGTGGCCGGGGCGACCATCGGGGCTCGGCGGCGGCGCACGGAGGAGGGAGAGGGAGGGATCAGAGGCTAGGGCTGGTGTGGCCAGAGGCGAGGGAGGCCACCGACGTGGTTGTCGGCGGCGTACTGGAGCCACGACTCCTGTTCGCGGAGCGAGCGGCGACCGAAGTATGCCGCCCACGCTGTGTGGTTGTCGGTGGCGTACTGGGGGAGGGCGAGCTGCTCGTCGGTGAGGAAGGCGCGCACGATCTCCACTTCGGCGGCGAAGTAGGAGGGGCGCGCAACGGCATCGGGCAACGGGGGAATGGGCACTCCCTCGTTGCTGAGCTTCCACCCCGGCGGCGCCAGGATGTTGGCCTCGAACAGGAGCCACGACTCTTGTTCGCGGAGCGAGCGACGGCCGAAGCCGTTGGCCGCCGCCTCGTCGCCGGGGAAACGTTCGACCATCGGGGCTGTTGGGGGAGGGAGAGGGAGGGCTCGGCGGCGGCGCACGGAGGAGGGAGAGGGAGGGATCGGCGGCTAGGGCTGGTGTGGCCAGAGGCGAGGGAGGCCACTGGCTTTATAACCGCGCCAGTGTGTACGCCTGGCGCGAGGGGAGTCGTCGCCGCGCCGCCCGTGAGGAATCAATGGCAAGCTAGGCTGACCGGTGGCAGCCTTGCCATTGATTCCCCGCGGGAAACCGATGCGCTTTGGGGGAAGACGAGGCACGGTGTCGCTGACGCGGTTGGCCCGCGGCTCTTTCGCGCCAAAATTATTCGCCCCGGTGCCCTCGGGCGCCCCAGCCCGCCGGGTTCGGCCTGGGTCCACCGGCGCTGATTTCGGTCCAGGCAAACGAAAATCGGGCTCCTGAGGTGCGACTGGGCCGTTTTTTTGGCGCCAGCGCGAAAAAAAATCGCCTAAGGAGGCCTTTTTGGGGGCACGGCTGGAAATGCTCTAAGTTTAGTTTGGATAATAGGTCAGATGGTTTTCTTTTTAATTGTTTTCCGCCCTGCGTGGCGTATGCTGTACGGAATGGTCGTAATAACCTTTTAATTAATTAATATATGGAATGGTGTTTAAAAATATAGATGGCACGAACTATCTATGGGTTTGTTTGGTTTGGCTTCGGAAGGCAACTTCTTCTTTGGAAAAGGGTAATCTGGACCAAGATCGGCTGCTCAGAGTAGATTTTGAAAATACGGAGATTCGTCATAGTGTATTTTCCACATCTAGGTAATACCAGAGTGAGACCAGCTTCTAAGCAAAATTACCAATCTTGCCACTCACTTACCAATTCGATCCTACTTCCAGTAGCTCGGACATCAAACATAACCATCTCCTCCTTCTCCCCATTGTATGAGCACGAGCAGGGGATAGGGTTTCACACCACAGACCCTCCGCTGCCGTGACGACCTTCCAGGCGTTGGCCTCATGCGAATGGAATCCTTCATGTGACACGAAATGACAATTTTGTGCTCCGAGCATCCATGCGAATGCTATCACCACTTGATAATTTAGGTAACGTTTGTTTTACTTAGCTCGCTTTTCTTTATCTGAGGGCTGAAGAACGAGAGAGTGAGACGGCCAAGTTTTCTTTCTTCCCTATGAAGAAACAAAAGCCCCAAGGAGTTTAGGGTTTCCCCGCCTCTCGCCGGCACCGCCACTGATGTGCCTCGTTTCCTGTGGCCTTAGGGCCATAGACGCGCGAGATCCAGGTCTTTGCCGACAGGAGGGCTCATGCTTTGTTTTAAGGGATTTATTTATTTAAAGTTTGTGTCCTGCTCATGAAGGTGATGCCACAGTAATTCCTAGAAGACGGAATAAGATTCTCCCGTTCTAGCTCCTCATCCTAGTGGTTTGTCTCACATCGTCGAAGGACGTGTGGAGATGCGTATTCGACGTATCTCATGGGATTCAGTCGGTTTTTGTCTTTGATGGATCCGCGTGGGTACAATCTCTGTTCATCTGTGTTCATGTGTCTATAGGTGGATCCTTCCGATCTACGCTTCCCTTCATTGGCGGCGGCTGTTGTTCTAGTGTGTTGGTCCTTTGGGCCCTTAGCACAACAACTTTCTGATTGTTTACTACACTAAGGTTTGTATGACTCAGACGAGATAGGGACGATGACGGCAACACGGCTTCGGCTCACTCCAGTGCTTGTTGCTTATAGCCGTCGCTAGGTGGTATATGAATATGGATGTAAATTTTTTATTAATACATTGTCTATTGTCCAGATACGTTGTCTTGAAGCAAAGAGATGATTGCAATTTTTTTTCCTTTTTCAAACATAAAAGGCAATTAAAATGCATTATTTTAAGGCTCTCATGGCCTGCAACCAACCTTAGGAACAATACATAATAAAGGGTTTCTAGCCTACTGATCTACTGGAGGACCATCCAGCCCATGTCATTGCCTACCATACAGTTCTCTTATAAAGAGCAACATTTCTCTAAGCAAAAGATGAATAGCTTATTTGTCATTTTATTTCCTTATTTAGAATTATCCGATTCCATTCCGTCCATTATATGTTGTGTCTCTGGATGCTATGGATTTGAAATGGTAGGCCTAGGTATAGAAGGCACCGGGAATCAAGAATGAAACATTATTGTAGATTAGCCCGATGTCGACTGGTCCCCACCTACGTATTGTCTCCTTCACTCTAGTGGTGTAGTTCCACTCATGAGCATACTGATGCCCATTAGCAGAGGTTCAGCGGAGGCCATACAAGGGATCATTTAATGGTGGGCTTATGGCTGCCCAATTTAGTAGAGTGGCGACCATATGTCATTTTTGTTCACTCCATTGATAGCTTCTTTCAACTGACGGGCAAACTAGTTCTCACCCATTAGAGGAGACACCATCATGTTGACAGCCTTTCTAGTGTCCATCATGACGAGGTGGGGAGTCACAAGTTGATGTTTCTCCAAGATTAGAATAAGAAGCAAGGTATGAAGAAGATGAAGAAGAATATATTTCTGAATCTATGAATGATGTTATACGAGACACAAGGAACAATTTAGTTGAAATTGTGCATGATGATCACCTGTTGGTGTGGTAGACTTTGAGGATGAAAGAGATGTTACCAAGCTTGAGAGAGTGACGCAAAGCTTGATGGCATGGACAATGTTGGATTAAACACACTATTTTAAGTAATTCCATGGTTTACTAAGTACCATATGTGTACTACAGCGACAAAATAATGGTCAAAATGGCATCTGAAGGACCATATCACATCATGATCTTAATGTCTTGAACATTCTACTATTATCTGTTTGTGGGAGTAATTCTTGTGTGGGTATAGAGGGGCCGTTCGATTTGATTTACTCAAATAATAACTTTTTTAGCAATAATTGTATCACTAGTTTCAATCCTCGGTGTGACAAATTTTTTCTCATCTTTTTGTTCTTGAAGTACGCATCGCGAGGTTTTATACATTCGATCCAGAGATTGATTCAGAGAATTTAGACACCATTAGTGTGGCATGCATCAGATGGACAGGAAACATCTAAGCTGACTGCACACCCAGTGACCTTCGATACTCCTGAGGGCCCTATACTTTGGAGGTCGATAAATGACGAAAGATGTCCCAGATGGGAGGAGATGGATGAGATCGTTTCATCGCCCACATGCGTCTCACTGAGTGTGAATTGATTAGCATCTCCTTCAGAGATGAAGACCCAGGCTGGTTATCATCTATCTGAACAAGAAGATGATGAGGACCCACTTGATGAAGCCCTCTATATACAAAGAATGAGGCTGAGCGAGAGGACGAGACGATTAACCTCTACTTTCGCCATGTGATGACTACGTCGGGGTGCCATTTGTGACCCATCTGACAAGGACCAATGTTACCCACCATGTCATGGTATGTTCCTTAGTGTACTAATTTGATGATATGCTTAGTGTAGTAATACATGGAATTCTTAGTAGTGTAGAATCCATACTTAGTAGAATCCAATTTAGTAGTGTAGAATCCAAGGATTGCTTTGTTTAGAATTTTAGTAGTGTAAAAAATTTTAGTGTAGAAACCATACATTGTAGAAATTTAGTAGTGTAATTTTTTTGTGTAGAAATCCATACTTAGTATAAATTTAGTAGTGTGTAGAATCCATGGATTGCTTACTAGTGTAGAATCCATACTTAGTAGAGTCCGATTTAGTAGTGTAAAAATTTGATGATATATGTGAATTGATGTGTTTGCAAGAGTATATATGTGTATGGGGCTACTTAATTGATATGATTTTTTCTTCACAAATTACCTAAAAGGCTATCTGTGAGCTGTGGTATCGAGCTTGATCAAGCAGGCTATGCCGTTTTAATGGGGAGAGAAGGTGCATGTAGTGGGCGGTGCTCTCGGTCGGAGAACCTTTGTGCAAGTCAAAATTCAGTCCGATCATTTGTTACTCGTACCCTTATGATGTGCCATTCCTACAGTGTAATTTGCTCAGCTGCTCACATCACTTGTAGCTTGTAGGCTACTCGTGATCAATTTTCTGTTGCATCTATGCCCCTTATGTCATCTGTCAATATGTGTGTCTCTGATAGATATGCATACATATTTTTAGTGTGTGTGTTACAACTTACACTGTTGATGGAGCAAACAAGTTCAAAATCCAGATTGATACATATTCCAGTATATTTGGTTAGTCTGAAACCAGCGTAAAGTCTCTTCATATTTAACCGTCTGCTTTTCGTCACAAGGTTTAAGTTCCTCTACCAAAGCTTGCTAACCGAATGCGGTGCAGTTCTTTTACCGTCTCTAGCAACACCCAACACGATATATGGAGAAAAAACACCATCAAAACATAAGTAAAACTCAAGTCATCACAGACAAAACTAAAATGAAACAACAGACCACAATAACATGCTATAGAAAAAAGACAATCCCATGAGTGAAGAAAGGCGCGGCAAAGCGCGCGTTAGCCTCAAGTATGATATGTAGTCCACTTTTTTTTACTTGACAAAATAGATCGGTAGGAACCCAACTTGGCTCACCTTTTCTCTTTGAGGATGGAGCATTAGCTGTTGGGATTTGTTTTTCATAAACTTCGTACTACAAAATCGCGTGTTTGACAGCTACATCATCTTGATGCAAAGGTCAAAAGATCAATAAAATCACACCTTTTGACCAAAAAAGGCAAGTAAATGTAAGTTTATTCAAAGCTCTCACAGTCTCCGACCTACTTGAGGACCAAACTCATACAAAGGAACTCTCATCTATTATTATAGCTCTACCAGAGGGCTAGTGACTTCATATCACTGCCTACCACCCAAGCCTCTTATAAAGACAAAGACTTCCCTAAGCAAAGATGAGTACCTTGTTCATCATTTTAGTTCGCCCTTAGAATTGTCCAATATCACTTCATGCCTTGTTTGTCATCTTTGCATACTAGGGATCCAAATTTGATGAGTATAGGAATTACCAATGAATTATTGGAATTATAAGATGTGCCTTTTTTCATTATCTGTCGTCGTTCATCTATGCCACTTCGACGTTAGACGTGACCATGGTCTGCCTCATCACACCCCTTTGCATGACCGCACACTCATCATGATGAGAAGCTGGATGTCCCAAAGATTTTGGAGTAAATTGCAAAAAACCACCACAGTTGAGGACTCTAATTCAAAAAACCACCATCTTTCGTGCTTTTTTGCAAAAAACCACCAACATTGCACTACTAGGAAAAGAGCTATAGATGATATGGCCACTAATGGCGCACCAGACATGTGGTGCGCCACTACTATATAGTAATGACGCACCATGAGTTGGTGCGCCATTAGTGTGGTAGACACTAATGATGCACCAGACACGGTGCATCATTAGTAACAATTTTTTTCCGAAAATACTAATGGCGCACCAGGGAAGGGTGCGCCATTACTAGTCTAACTAGTAGTAATGGCGCACCACCAACGCAGTGCGCCACTACTATTTTTTTTTGCAAAACTACTAATGGCGCACCTCAAGTTGGTGCGCCATTGGTAACCAGGGTTACTAATGGCACATTTGTGGGTGGTGCGCCATTAGTAACCTGAGACCAGCTAGATATTTTGGACAGCCACACCTACACACTCACTTTCCCCACTTCATTCTCTCCACCTCCTCCTCCAAACTTGTGTCGGCTGCCTCCTCCTCCTCACCTCATTTGCACCATAGATTCATCAAAATTAAGTGGTTAAATTACCTTTTTTGATAGGTAAGTAAGGGGAAAGCTATCTTTATGTTGTAGATCTACTTTTTTTCTCCCTAGCTCGCTCCAACAACGTGCGCATGCACTTTTTACGGCCTTGCTAGATCTATATATGTTTGTGGTGTTGCATATGTTTGTGGTGTTGCATATATGTTTGTATTTGCAGGTACCGATATTTGAAATGCGATAGTTGCCAATATTTTGCCGGAATGTTGATTCATTTTCGTTTCGGCGAGAATTTTGGCACTATGCATTCTTTTTGGTCCTATTTTTAGGGAAAGTCATGCCAAATTTTTTCTTGGTTCTAAAATGTCGTTTTGCTCTACCCCGCAGGCGACCATGGTCTGCATGATGACCGAAGGCATCGTGAATAGGTTTTACCGAAAAAGGCGTTCGCCCCGCTTTATATATAAAGCAAATGCCCAAGCCAACATCCAACAAGGTTCAAGACCACAAACACACACACACGCAAGTTCCAGACAAATAAGCAGTGAAAGGGTTAATGCTGAGGGCACAGCTCAACAAGCCCCTAAAAGAAAACAAAAAGGCACACACGCCGGGAGTGATCTAGCATCTAGTCGGGCTCCGGGGGTGGCGGGGGAAGCGGGGGCGCCAAGCGAAAGGCCATCGATCGAAGGTCGGCGAGGAGGGTGCTGATGACGTCCCGGTCCTGTGGGCGGCTAAGCTGCCGCCAGAGCTGCAAGTACCCACACAATTTAAAGATGGAGTCAGTAGCACGCCGAAGAGGCACCTTCTGTATAACAAGTTTATTGCGAACAGTCCACAGCGTCCAGGCAAGGATCCCCACGCAAAGCCATCTAATATGCCTGTAGCGAGGGGGTGAGGCCTGAATTTCCGCAAGCAGGTCAGGGACGTTAGTGTTGCACCACTGGCCCCCAACCGTTTCGCGGAAACAGGACCAAAGGAACTGTGCCGTGTAGCACAAGAAGAAGATGGGGTTGGCATCCTCTACCGTGCCGCACATGGGGCACATCCCATCTCCAGGTCCGTGACGTTTAAGGACCTCAACGCCGGATAGGAGGCGGCCGCGGATCCATTGCCACAGGAAGATCCTGATCTTCAGGGGCAGGCGGATGTCCCAAATCAAATTGAAGGGCTCGGGGGCCGTCGATGGGGCGATAGCCGCGTAGAGGGATCTGGTGGAGAAGCAGCCGGAGGGTTCTAGTCGCCAAGAGATGGCGTCTGGGGAGTCGGCAACGTCTGTAGGGAGGAGGGCGATGTCCTGGAGGAGGGCATCCCAAGCCGCAACCTCAAGGGGGCCAAAGGGGCGGCGGAAAGCGAGGCGCCCTAAGTAAATAAGGGCCGTCTCGATAGATACCCGAGGGTCAACAACGATGTCGAAGAGGACTGGAAATCGAGCGGCTAGGGGGGTGTCGCCAAGCCACCTATCAAGCCAGAACAGGGTCGAGGACCCAGTACCCACCGAGATGGATGTGCCAATGCGCAAAACAGGCAGCAGCTGGACGACGGCTTGCCAAAACTGGGAGCCGCCTGAGTGCTGATAAAATGCGAGAGGCTGTCCACGCAGGTACTTGTTCTGGATTATAGTAAGCCAGAGACCTCCATCTCCATTGGCAATGCGCCAGAGCCAACGGGTCAGGAGGGCAATGTTCATGCGCCGGGAGGACAAAATCCCAAGACCGCCCTGGTCCTTGGGTTTGCATATATCTGGCCAGCTGACCATGTGGTACTTCTGCTTATCCCCCTCCCCAGCCCAGTAGAATCTGGATTGGTATTTGGCGATCTCCTGGTGCAGGGTTTCATGGAGGCTGTAAAAGCTCATGAGGAACCAAAGGAGGCTAGCAAGCGAAGAGTTGATAAGGATCACGCGAGCCGCCTTCGACAGCCAGCGCCCTTTCCAGGGCTCAAAACGATGTTGCATACGGGTCACCGTGGGGCGAAGATCAGCCACGGTGAGGTGCGAATCACTAATGGGGATCCCCAGATAGGTCGTGGGGAAAGAACCCAGCCGACAGTTTAGTCGGTCAGCAATAGCCTATGCTTCCTCCAAGGGGTACCCGAGGACCATCACTTCGCTCTTATCGAAGTTGATGGTTAGGCCCGACATTTGTTGGAAGCACAGGAGGAGGAACTTCAGGTTAGTAATATCTAGTGCGGATCCCTCAACCATTATAATGGTACCGTCCGCATATTGAAGGAGGGAGACCCCTCCCCCTCCGACTAGGTGGGGAACTAAGCCGCGGATATGACCAGCAGCCCTGGCCTTATCCAAGATGGATGCCAGGGCATCGACCACCATGTTAAACAAGAACGGTGAGAAGGGGTCACCCTGACGGACCCCACAAAGGGTGGGGAAGTAGGGCCCAATGTCACCGTTGATGTTCACCGCGGTCCGGCCACAGGAGACAAGCTGCATGACGCGGGTCACCCAACGATTGTCGAAGCCTTTGCGAAGCAACACTTCTCGCAGGAATGGCCAGTGTACCGTGTCGTAGGCTTTGTGAAAGTCTGGCTTTAGGAAGACCGCTCGATGGCGTTTTAGACGGACCTCATGGAGGACCTCGTGGAAAACTAACACTCCATCGAGAATGAATCGGCCTTGTATGAAGGCGGATTGGTTCGGATGGGTAATCGTGTCAGCTAGGAGGGTCACCCTATTGGCGTACCCTTTGGCCAAGATCCGGAAGATCACATTAATCACTGTGATTGGGCGGAACTGGCGAATATCCGAGGCGCTTGGGACCTTGGGGCTGAGGGTCACAATCCCATAATTGAGGCGCCCAAGGTCCATGGAGCCCGAATAAAATTCTTCGAACAGAGCCATGACCTCCGGCTTGATGGTAGGCCAGAACGTCTTAAAGAACGTCACGGGCAGGCCATCCGGACCCGGGGCTGAGGAGGGGTTCATCCCCTTAATGGCTGCGAGGACCTCGTCCTCGTCAAAAGGGGCCACTAATGCCGCGTTGGCCTCCGCCGAGACCAATTGCGCCCCCGACATTGACTAGCCCCACCCTGCGGGGTGGGGGTAAATAGGGCTTTATAGAAGCCGTCAACGTGGGTATGGATGGCCGAGGGGAGAACGATAGGCGTGGCTCCATCCCATAGGCAATGGATGGAATTGCGACGACGCCGGCCGTTCGCCACCGCCTGAAAGTAGGCGGTGTTGGCATCTCCCCGAAGTACCCACCTCTAGGTGCCACGCAGGTGCCAGTAGGCCTCTTCATCGGTGTAAATGATGGAGAGTTGGTCTTCCAGGTCGTATCGCAGCATCCACTCATCAGGGGAGATCCCGGTCGAGTCAGCGCGGGCGTCCAGGGCTTGGATAGCCAGCAGGAGGGCCTTTTTGCGCTCTCTAAGATCCCGGCCAAGGTTGCCCCCCCAACCCTTCATAAATTGGCGGGCTAGCTTGGCGTAGAAGTGCCACAAGTCGACAGCGGACATGGAGCGATGGGGAGCAGAGCGGGCAAAAATCCAGCGAGCGACGACAGCCTCCCAGAAGCCGTCCTGATTGAGCCAGAAGGGCTCGAACCGGAATCGCGGCGTGGTGGGGGGCCGCTCGTCAGTGGTGGAGAGGAGGAGGGGAACATGGTCAAACCCGATCCGGGTGACAGCCCGAAGCGATGCCAGGGGGCAGCGTAATTCCCATTCAGGGGAAACTAGGACACGATCCAGAACGGATTGTGTGGGGACAATCTGCCGGTTCGTCCAGGTGAACCTGGCACCCGTCCGATCAAGTTCGCGGAGCCCCAACTCCGCGATCCAATCGTTGAATAATTGCATCTGAGGGAAGTTAACCCGATCATTATTCTTCTCATCCGGGGATCGGATGAGATTAAAGTCTCCGCCCACGAGAACTGGGAGGAGGGAGTTAGAGATCTTCAGCCGCAGCTCTGTTAGGAAGGTCGGGGAGCGGCGGTGGTCCACCGGTCCATATACAATAATGACCTCCCATTTGAAATTCAGGGCGCGCTCAAAGATCTCCATACTAACGAAGAATTCGCCCCGGTCCATGCCACCCACCTCAAAGGTGGCATCCTTTACCCCTAAGAGGATGCCGCCAGAATGGCCTGAGGTCCCACTAGAAGGGAGCCAGTGCCAAGCAAAGAGGTGGGAGCTAAGGCGCTCAAGCTCCTGAAGGGCGAACTCAGTACGCAAGGTTTCCTGGATGGCAATGATGTCAATGTGTTCTACTCAATGAGTTGGCGGCGACGACCATCATGGCCGAAGCCGCGGATGTTCCAGAGAAGGGCCCGCATCTAAGCCCCCATCGGGGGGCTGCTTGACCCCAGGACACGGGAAGCGCTTTGAGCGCGGAGGGCTACAGTGCGCGAATAGGTGCGTCCACGGATTATCCCGTCGGCCACCGGAGGGGCCTGACCCACGGGGGTGATGGTCGTCCCCTCGGGAGGTCGAAGCAGGCGGGCGCGGGTCTCAGCCAGCTTGCCATCCAGAATCTCCCGGGCCCTGATGGCCGCGATCTGTTCTAAGGGGGGACCAACCTCCCCTCTGAAAACTATGGCCGAGTCATTGGCCACCTTGGCGAGGTGGCCAAGCGGAGCAGCCTCAAGAGCGGAAAATGAGCAACTGGAGGAACTAGGGAGGTCGGGGTCCGCACCTGACTCGAGGTTTCGGACTGCCGCGCGGAGCTCCGCGCACTCGGCGATGGACGACGCCAGAGAGTCGGCCGGCCGCGCCGCATCGAGGCGGGCGCTGCGGCGGGAGGACGTCACCGGTGTCTAGGTGGAGCGGGGCCACCTGGCGTACGCCACCGTCGGAGGGGGGGTGCGCGAAAGCTGGCGAGGAGACGTCCACAGCCACCGAGGCGGACGGGGAGGTCAGCGAGGAGAGGTGGACGTCGGAGGGCACCGGCGGGGCGAGCGGAACTGATACGGCCTTTCTTCGGCAAGAAGATGACGGAAATGATCCGGAGATAAATAAAAAAGACAAGATGCTGAGTCACCCTAAGGATGCGAGCCAGTGGCAAGCGTTGAACTTCGAAGACCCAGAATTTGGGAACGATCCAAGGAACATCATGTTGGGCGCGAGCACCGATGGAGTCAATCCGTTTGGCAGGCAGAGAAGCACACATAGCACCTGGCCTGTGTTTGTGTCACTACAAAAATATAAACTTCCGTGATGATACGTGTTTGTCACAGTAGGTCACTTTTTTGTCATGCATGTACATCCATGACAAATTTATGACAGAATCAAGATAGTCATACCTGTGCTGTCGTAGAAGTGTTCCATGACATTACCAAAATTATCATCACGGAAGTGTCCACTTCCATGACGATAAATCGCGCGTCACAGAAATGCTTTTCTCAAGGGTGACCGACACGTGGCATCCACCGTAATGGAACGCCGTTAAGCTATCGGGTCGGGTTTTGGATCCGATAACCCGTTAACAGCCCCGACCAATGGGGATTTTCCATGTGTAAAATCATCATTGGCTAGAGGAAACACGTGTCGGCTCATCGTCGGGACAGATGTCATCCACTCACTGGACAGAAGGCGCCTATGATACGTCGACACGTGGCACGACCCAACAAGTTTAAATGGGCCGGCCCAACTAAAGGCCCACAAGATTTTGCGGACCATAATGGGCCGGCCCAGCTAAAGGCCCACAAGATTTTGCGGACCATAATGGGCTGGCCCAGCTAAAGGCCCACAAGATTTCATGGGCCATAATGGGTCGGCCCAGGTACATGCCCACAAGATTTTTGTGTGCCATAATAGGTCGGCCCAGGTAAAGGCCCACAAAATTCTTACGGATCATAATGGGCCGGCCCAGCTAAAGGCCCACGAGATTTCGTCAACATTAATGGGCCGGCCGAGCTGTAGGCCCACAAGATTTTGAGGACCCTAGTAGGCCGGCCCGTTAACTGGCTGCCATGTTTTGGGCCAAATGCCGGCCCATATTTGATACGGTCTATTAATGGCCTGCCACGCTCCGGGCCTAATAGTGGCCCATATGAGATCCGGCCCGTTAAAAGCCTACCACATTCTGGGCCAAATTACGGCCCAGATCAGAGGTCTGGCCCTTTAAGAGGTTTTGGGCCTAATTATGGACCATATCAGATTCGGCCCGTCAACTAGAAACTATGCTTTTGGGCCCACTTGCTAAAGGCCCACTTAGTAATTCGGCCTGATATTAGTTTTGGCCTGTTAAGGGCCCGTTTAACATTTCGGCCCTATATTAATTTCAGCCTGTTAAAAGCCCGTCATATAGTTGGGCCTAACTACGGCCCGGTTTGCATCCGGCCTGCTCGCAGCCGATATCTGATTGGGCCAAACAAGGACCGAGACAATTTTTCGGCCTGTTAAAAGCCCGTGATTTGATTCGCACAATCATGGGCCGGGGTTCATTTCGGGCTGCTGCCGGCCCGTGAGCTGATCGGCACGTTTCAGGCCCAACCTACATCGTGATTGCATGACGGCCCGATTATATACTGTAATTTTACGGTTTGGCCGGTTTACTGCGAAGACAGGATATATATACAGTAAAATAACTGCAGCATCATGAATAAGAAAAAACCTATACTATACAATAAAGAAATTACGGCATATTACATCCACTGGGCATCAAAGTTCGCCACTATGATAATAAAGCACAAGCAGACAGCAGATTACATACACTGGGCATTAAAGATCGCCACCAGTGCAAATAAACACGCCGACAAAATAATATACAAAACCGACAGCACTTCAACAGAGTTCAAGAAAGGTTAGCCCTGCTGGGGAGCTGCAGCGCAAGCAGTTGAGCAAGATGATTTTACTGCACTTGTTCAACACTTATATCTTCCTCACTCTGAAAGATAAACAAGCAGACAGATGACGGGTTTTGCACATAAAAGTATCAGTGCTGACAATTCATCACATTTCTTACTGACGAATAAAGTGACACAGTTTAAATTTGCATTAACACAATATGGTATTGTTCAGGTCAAGAGATGGCAGGAAATGACATTGTGAAGGAGTTGGCAGCTTCACGACACCACTGGATTACAGATCAAGAACTCATAAGTATCAATGGTTAGTGTGCTGTCAATTTATACCATTTCAGATTGGCAAATAAAGAGACGGTTTAAATAATAGTAGAATGATACGACATTTTTTATAGTTAAGACATTGCAGAATATGACATTGTGCTGTAGTGGGTAAGTTCACCACACCACTGGATTACAGATGAAGAACAGAAGCATACATGCAGTGCAAAAGAAGATCACTTGCTCTGTATAGTTTAATTTACATGGTATGAAGAAGGAACTTGGTTGTACAACTAAAAACTTAAATTGAGAAATGACGAACTTTTGTTTATGAACTACATATAATAAACTTTAAACAAGCAATTTGATGCAAACACCAAAAATAAACAGTTGTTGTAGTCATGCCTAACCAAATATATACAACAAAGTTTGAAGGCTTGAGATGGACAAACTTACATTATTGGTGAAGACAGGCTCTATAAAGGCCTTGTCCATGCTGATGGTGGGGGGCAATTCAAGAAGTTTACCACATAATTTTCTTCAAAAGCATTGCCTTTATTCTACATTTTGTTAAGAGTATATATAGATGTGATAATATACGAAAAAATGGAGAATATTTAAGATAAGATGAAGAGTGATGCTACATAACCAAGTAGCTATAAATGTAAGTGCAGCGATACAGGCAAAAGGTACAGCCAAGAGCAATGCACAGCTAAACTTCTTCAGTACCAACCTTATGGTAAGAGTAAATAAAGATATGATGTGTAGAAAATGGAGGGCAAAGGAAAATAAGCTGCAGAGTGATGGTACATGAACAACTACCTGTCGTTATAAGTACACTGATAAAGGACAGCATGTACTTACAAGAACAATGTAGAGCTAAAAAAACATTGGCATTGGATATATTCTACAGTAATGTAACCATTCATACAGATCAGATAATTTGGAGCGAACAATTGATAAGCAAGCTATCATGCATACTGCTGTCACATAATGAACCAGGTATGTATGCAAGTACAGTGATACAGGACAACAGGTACTAACAAGAGCAAAGCAGCGGGCAGCATATTTGAGATATCCTATCATTATTGTCAAACCGGAATTCTTCTTCGAGAAGATTTCCTGCAAAAAAGATCCGTAAGGCACATGCGGAAAAGTAGAAGTTTAAATTGTCATGCGATTTCATAGACAGTACCTCATCCTGGGAACAAGACCAGTGCATAACAAGGTTTTTCCATTCAATGTCTTCTAAATTTAGCACAGGAGACTTCACCAGGAATTCGTTTATAGACTTGCCATCAAAGTGTGATTTCCTCAGGTAACACCGATACTGCTGCAATGCTTCCTTGAAAAGCACAAGCAAGCTTTGCTCGTCATGACTATCCAGATTGACCCTCGCCTAGTTACAACAATGTAATGTAAATCATTGATGTGTTCAATCAGTAGAAAATAGGAAAATAATAGCCATGAATAATAGCACTTACACGTAAGTTGGACAGGAAGATGTGAAAATGGTGTTTGTCTTCACAATAATCTTCCCATGATGGGAATATATGCACGTAGTCCCTAACAACATTGAAAGCATTGTCTTTTAAACTGAGAATAAATGGAATGGGGTTCCAATATGCAGGAATTGGCCGTCTCTGCAGTTGGGATAGGTCTTCGGCCGGTGGACTTGCTGTACTTTTTGCTGGAGTGGGATTTTTCTATGGTACAGCTGGTGCTATGGCAAATTAAATCGGTATACCTTTTGCTGGAGTGCAGGTCCTGTGTGGTGGGGATAGTGGTGTGTGCAGTGAAGTATGGGTACAGTCTGCTCGAGTCGGACCTACGTTTTGTGTCACTGGTTGTACAGCCAATATAAGTGGGGTGCTGTCTGATTTCTCCGGCACCACCACGTTTTTCAAGGACTTTGCTGGTGCTCCTTCAGGTTCGGCAATCACCCTCTTCCTTTTTGATGCCTGATGCACAAGAACAACATTTCAGTGGAAAAACATGGTATGATGACAGATGGAATATGTACTGATAATGGATGGGCATGGCATCTCGACATATATGATGAGTAAACTAAGCAGATGGCGGTGCAACAAAGTAGAAGAAATGCAAGACAACATATGCAAGATACCCGCAATCAATAAAACATTGCCAAATTAGAACAGGCACCTTGATGGGTGAACAGGACAGGCCATCTGTCTTTGACTCCTTGAGGTTAGAATAGTCAATAGGATGATATTCTGAACAAGAATAAACAGGTGTGAAGCGTATGAGTTTCATTGCATCCAGAATGGCACTCAATGCCTTGGTGCCAATTTTGTAAGTCATTGCAGTGTTTAGCTTCAAGAGTGGACTGCTGCTAGTGTGACACAAAGCAGCTACACAGATCATAGTGTAGATATAACGGGAAAACCTTAAGCATCAGAGTAAAATCAGCAAAGTGGAACTTGCTGGAATATATGTGCTAGTATTGCCGGTACAGCTAGAAAGGCTTCGGATACCAGCTCTCTTCAAGTGAAGGTGCGGTACTGTTAATATCAATGTAACTCTCAAAGGCGACACAACTCCCCACATTTCCTTGCTATTCTTATAGGATTCAAGTGGGCAGGCCACTACAAATCCTATTCCTATGTTTACAAGATCCTATGAATCAAAGAGGCTTAAAGTGTCCATCACAACCGACGGTATAGACCTCTACACTGCAAATGTCCCTGCTCATCTTCAGTACAAGGAACATACTGTACTACTATCATACTCCCTCCGTTCCAAAATATAAGTCTTGGTAGAGATTTCCACTATGGATCACATACAGATGTATCCAGGTACATTTTAGAGTGTAGATTCACTCACTTTACTCCATATGTAGTCCATGGTGGAATCTATACAAAGACTTGTATTTAGGAACGAAGAGAGTACATATTAAAGAAGAACGGAAGAGAAACATGGTAAAGAAGAGCAAGAAGATTTTGGATAATAAAATATTGGTTGCGCAGTGCCCACACATGATGAACCAGAGCGCATTAAGAATGCAACTCCTAGCTGTCTCTCGACCATTTCAGGCGGTTGGATGAAGATCCAATGTCTCCTAACCCTTCTTATTTCTCATCTCTGATTCTTCCCATACAGAACACCGCACGGGCCGCCGGCCGGACCACCGCCCCCCACCGCCTGTGTTCCTCCGCCGCCCCCCCCCCCCCCCCCCCCCCCCCCCCCCCCCCCCCCCGTTTTCTTCATTCAGCGAGGCCCCACAACCACCCGAGCCCCTTCGATCGCACCGGCGAACTTCGGAGAGCTCTGAAAAATCGACTGACCCAATTTTGAAATTTAGTCTACTACGATTTAACTAGTGTGGAATATAAAAGAGGAAAACCATAAGCATTGCGGGTATGGTGTTGAGCGTGCCATGGCAGATCTGAAGGTGCAAACCGGACAAAGGCAACTTTGCAACCAAGATAAGAAATCAGAGTAAAGCAGTGGTGATCTATTTTCTTGCTGCGATAAATAAGTTGAGCAAATACGAAAGAGTACCGCCTCTGGTGCGGCGCTGTGTAGGCATCTGCTGAGAATTTGACGGTGCTGCGGTAGAGATGGCTGTCGGCGGCGTGGAAGCAGATCTAGGAGGGTAGGCGTGGCGGCGGGGCGCGGTGGACGAGACGTCGTAGGAGCCGCGCCGGCAAGGTGGACGACAGCGGGGATGAAGTGAGAGGACGGGATGCAAGGATCCTGGTCCGAAGCCGTGGATGAGAGAGGTCGATCACTTGTAATGGACGGCGGCGTCGGGGTAGCAGCTCCAGCATGGTGGAGGAGGACGGTGGTGGATGGGGTGGCGGACGGCGGTAGACGGAGGAGGGTGGGGTGGAGAGGGTGTTTTGGCGCCACGGAGTACGAATGGGGAAAAGGGAGGTAGAGAGGAAGGGGGGAACCATGCATTCAGGGTGCGCTTGTCTCAAATGTGAGGAAATTTACAAACTTAGACCCCGTTTCAAATTTCTACTACATCACAGCAACACTAGTCGGTCGGGGATAGGACGGTAATCTCGCATACACCGAATATTTGCCGATGAGAGTTTGTTTTTGGCGCCCACCATGTATGAATGTGAATCGGGGAGGGAGTCGATTTCGGCCGAGAACACACTGTGTTTTGGCGCCCACCGTGTATGAATCCGGGTGAGAGGCGGTTACGTCACGGTTGGGTGAAATTACAAACCTACCCCTATCGAAACCTATATAAATCCAGCATATAGGCTTTGCGTGGCAGGGATAGGCAGCAGTGATTTCCATCCCGCTTCGTTCAAATTTTGCAGAGTGCACATTTACCGTGCCAACTCAATTCGAATCCCGTTTGTATTCTATTTCTTTTTCGGGCGGGATCCATTTTCAATTGGAATTACATTCTATATACATCATTTTTTATATATATACTTTCAAAAGCACAACAAAGAATTCTGCTCCTTTATATGTATAATATGATCTACAAATACAACAATCTCGAAATCTTAAGGTTGAATTCGAAAAAATTTAACCAAATTATGTTCTACTAAAATGTATGGATCAGTAATATTTACATATTAAATAACATAGATGTGCGTGAATTCATATGAGTATGCATGTTTGATAGATCAATTTTGGTTCGAGTATGGATTACATGTATCATCATCTCGAATTCAAATATTTGAATCCCTTTTTTATTCACTCCTTTCACGCCCATCTCTCTCGCATGCATGCTCCTTCAGGTAGCTATCACTCTCTTTTCTCCAGCTCACCCGCACGCTCACTTCATGTTGCTCCTATCCTCGCAAACATGGTCTCTCGACGTCTCCCTTGAGAAGTGTCACACTCTCCCTATCATTATAAATTACACGATTTTCATTATCTCTCACGTCTCTAGTGTTCTATGGTATCACTCGGTACCTAAGCTTTCTTTTTCACCGCCAAACACATAGTCTCCACTCGTCTTTCACTTTGTCTTTCTCTCTATGGGATTCTCTCACACACCCTATATGTCTCTACATATGACTCATACCACTAAAATTACTCTCTCTATATCTCCTGTAGACACAACATTTGTTGCGGCCTCCTTTTCGTCTCCATCCCAGACTGACATTATCCATTTGTTTTCCGATCAGACAACCCCGACTGCCGTCTCCTCTCTCTCTCTCTCACAGACACACACGCACAACTCCTACCACTAAAATGTGAATGGAAAACGAGATTTTGTTATACCCAAACAAAAAACAACTGGAGGGAGGTGATTGCTCTGACACGGACGTGACCTCTCATAGCGCAGGCCAAGAGGGCCGCACTCACTGCAGGCCTGGCTGAGCACGCCTCCTCGCCGCGTGCAACCAGCTTAAGACTGCCCCGCCTGCCTTCATTGAATCCGCGCGTGTGCCGGCAACACGTCCTTCCGCGAGCCGGCAGGCATTTTAGAACACAAAAAATGACTACAATATAATTAATTTATGCATGGTCTTGACTTGTTGTGCTCGCACTGGTAGCAGGAACTAGTAGAGGATTTTCTTTATTTATAACTCTCCTCATATTTTTTTGGCTTTGAAGTGAATCATGGTTGTGGACATTATGTATGAATGTGCAGATATTTGTGAACATGAGTTTGATGTGGAAGTTGAACTTGGAATGTCGGGCTTGCGCGTGAACTATACCATGTCCAATGCTTCATCTGTTATTGTTTGGAAAGTAATTGCTGTTATTACATGACCCAAAAAAAACATTTTGTGCCACATCAGTAGATGCACGGACATCACAACAGGCATGCTGACTGGATAAACATTTTAACCTAGCTATTATGAAGGAAATTTTGTATTGACAACAATTTTAGATAGCAGGAGACGCCTAGCCTGCTCTGCCTCTGCTAGCTTATTTCTGGCTTCTTCCATCTCTTCTTTGGCTTGGGTGAAGAGTGCATTTGATTGCTCTTTTCGCTTCTTCAGGAACTCAGCTACATTCTCAAGGGCTGTTGCACGCTTTCTTTTAGCCTTTACTAATGCCACGAGGACACGAACAGCTGACGACTCCACCTGGCTTGTGTGTAATCCAGCATCATCTGGGAATTTGCACCTTGTTTCTAATCCAGCATCATTAGGGAAATGGCACCTTGTGTGTAATCCAGCCTCATTTTGGAAACATGATCTCGAGGTTGACCATACTTCCCTCCTCACAGGAACTGCATCCTGACATGAAGTTACTTCTTTTTTAGATCAATACTCAGAGCAACCTAGATCCATTTAGTAGAAGCCAGATAAACAGAACTCGGAGAAGTGAATTCAAAAGGAATAAATAAATAAAAACAGACTACAAGGTGAGAACACCCACTTCCTACATCAAGCTAAAAACGAAAGCATTAGGACGATTAAGACTCTTCTTATTACACATCGAAGAACACCACGCTTAAGAGAAACAGAAACTACAACATATACACATCGAAGAACACGAGGCTACACGGTATTAATTGAAAGGGTGTTATTTACCAAAGCTCGTTTCACAGGTTCGGTGCAGCTGTTGGGTAACGTAGTAATTTCAAAAAAAAAATCCTACGCACACGCAAGATCATGGTGATGCATAGCAACGAGAGGGGAGAGTGTGATCTACGTACCCTTGTAGATCGACAACGGAAGCGTTTGGTTGATGTAGTCGTACGTCTCCACGGCTCGACCGATCAAGCACCGAAACTATGGCACCTCCGAGTTCTAGCACACGTTCAGCTCGATGACGATCCCCGGACTCCGATCCAGCAAAGTGTCGGGGAAGAGTTCCATCAGCATGATGACGTGGTGACGATCTTGATGTACTACCGTCGCAGGGCTTCACCTAAGCACCGCTACAATATTATCGAGGATTATGGTGGCAGGGGGCACCGCACACGGTTAAGAATATGATCACGTGGATCAACTTGTGTCTCTAGGGGTGCCCCTGCCTCCGTATATAAAGGTTCAAGAGGGGGAGGCCGGCCGGCCATCATAGGGCGCGCCAGGAGGAGTCCTACTCCCTCCGGGAGTAGGACTTCCCCCCCCCCCCAATCCTAGTTGGAATAGGATTCGCGAGGTGGGAACAGAGAGAGAGAGAAGGAGGGGGGCGCCGGCCCCCTCTCTCCTTGTCCTATTCGGACTAGGGGGGGAGGGGCGCGCGGCCCAGCCCTGGCCGCCTCTCCTCTTCTTCCACTAAGGCCCATTAAGGCCCATGTACCTCCCGGGGGGTTCCGGTAACCTCCCGGTTTTTCCGGTAAAATCCCGATTTCACCCGGAACACTTCCGATATCCAAATATAGGCTTCCAATATATCAATCTTTATGTCTCGACCATTTCGAGATTCCTCGTCATGTCCGTGATCACAGCCGGTACTCCGAACAAACTTCGGTACATCAAAATGCAGAAACTCATAATATAACTGTCATTGTAACCTTAAGCGTGCGGACCCTATGGGTTCGAGAATAATGTAGACATGACCGAGACACGTCTCCGGTCAATAACCAATAGCGGAACCTGGATGCTCATATTGGTTCCTACATATTCTACGAAGATCTTTTATCGGTCAGACCGCATAACAACATACGTTGTTCCCTTTGTCATCGGTATGTTACTTGCCTGAGATTCGATCGTCGGTATCCAATACCTAGTTCAATCTTGTTACCGGCAAGTCTCTTTACTCGTTCCGTAATACATCATCCCGCAACTAACTCATTAGTTGCAATGCTTGCAAGGCTTATGTGATGTGCATTACCGAGAGGTCCCAGAGATACCTCTCCGATGATCGGAGTGACAAATCCTAATCTCGAAATACGTCAACCCAACATGTACCTTTGGAGACACCTGTAGAGCACCTTTATAATCACCCAGTTGCGTTGTGACGTTTGGTAGCACACAAAGTGTTCCTCCGGCACACGGGAGTTACATAATCTCATAGTCCTAGGAACATGTATAAGTCATGAAGAAAGCAATAGCAACATACTAAACGATCGGGTGCTAAGCTAATGGAATGGGTCATGTCAATCAGATCATTCAACTAATGATGTGATCCCATTAATCAAATGACAACTCTTTGTCCATGGTTAGGAAACATAACCATCTTTGATTAACGAGCTAGTCAAGTAGAGGCATACTAGTGACACTCTGTTTGTCTATGTATTCACACATGTATTATGTTTCCGGTTAATACAATTCTAGCATGAATAATAAACTTTTATCATGATATAAGGAAATAAATAATAACTTTATTATTGCCTCTAGGGCATATTTCCTTCAATCTCCCACTTGCACTAGAGTCAATAATCTAGATTATACAGTAATGATTCTTACACCCATGGAGCCTTGGTGCTGATCATGTTTTGCTCGTGGAAGAGGCTTAGTCAACGGGTCTGCTACATTCAGATCCGTATGTATCTTGCAAATCTCTATGTCTCCCACCTGGACTAGATCCCGGATGGAATTGAAGCGTCTCTTGATGTGTTTGGTTATCTTGTGAAATCTGGATTCCTTCGCCAAGGCAATTGCACCAGTATTGTCACAAAAGATTTTCATTGGACCCGATGCACTAGGTATGACACCTAGATCGGATATGAACTCCTTCATCCAGACTCCTTCGTTTGCTGCTTCTGAAGTAGCTATGTACTCTGCTTCACATGTAGATCCCGCCACGACGCTTTGTTTAGAACTGCACCAACTAACAGCTCCACCATTTAATGTAAACACGTATCCGGTTTGTGATTTAGAATCGTCTGGATCAGTGTCAAAGCTTGGATCAACGTAACCATTTACAGTGAGCTCTTTGTCACCTCCATATACGAGAAACATATCCTTAGTCCTTTTTAGGTACGTCAGGATGTTCTTGACCACTGTCCAGTGATCCACTCCTGGATTACTTTGGTACCTCCCTGCTAGACTTATAGCAAGGCACACATCAGGTCTGGTACACAGCATTGCATACATGATAGAGCCTATGGCTGAAGCATAGGGAACATCTTTAATTTTCTCTCTATCTTCTGCAGTGGTCGGGCATTCAGTCTGACTCAACTTCACACCTTGTAACACAGGCAAGAACCCTTTCTTTGCTTGATCCATTTTGAACTTCTTCAAAATCTTGTCAAGGTATGTGCTTTGTGAAAGTCCAATTAAGCATCTTGATCTATCTCTATAGATCTTTATGCCTAATATGTAAGCAGCTTCACCGAGGTCTTTCATTGAAAAACTCTTATTCAAGTATTCGTTTATGCTATCCAGAAATTCTATATCATTTCCAATCAGTAATATGTCATCCACATATAATATCAGAAATGCTACAGAGCTCCCACTCACTTTCTTGTAAATACAGGCTTCTCCGAAAGTCTGTATAAAACCAAATGCTTTGATCACACTATGAAAGCATTTATTCCAACTCCGAGAGGCTTGCACCAGTCCATAAATGGATCGCCGGAGTTTGCACACTTTGTTAGCTCCCTTTGGATCGACAAAACCTTCCGGTTGCATCATATACAACTCTTCTTCCAGAAATCCATTCAGGAATGCAGTTTTGACATCCATCTGCCAAATTTCATAATCATAAAATGTGGCAATTGCTAACATGATTCGGACAGACTTAAGCATCGCTACGGGTGAGAAGGTCTCATCGTAGTTAACCCCTTGAACTTGTCGAAAACCTTTTGCGACAAGTTGAGCTTTGTAGACAGTAATATTACCGTCAGCGTCAGTCTTCTTCTTGAAGATCCATTTATTCTCAATTGCTTGCCGATCAACGGGCAAGTCAACCAAAGTCCATACTTTTTTCTCATACATGGATCCCATCTCAGATTTCATGGCTTCAAGCCATTTTACGGAATCTGGGCTCACCATCGCTTCTTCATAGTTCGTAGGTTCATCATGATCTAGTAGCATGATTTCCAGAACAGGATTACCGTACCACTCTGGCGTGGATCTTATTCTGGTTGATCCACGAGGTTCAGTAGTATCTTGTTCTGAAGTTTCATGATCATTATCATTAGCTTCCTCACTAATTGGTGTAGGTGTCGCAAAAACAGGTTTCTGTGATGTACTACTTTCCAATAAGGGAGCAGGTACAGTTACCTCGTCAAGTTCTACTTTCCTCCCACTCACTTCTTTCGAGAGAAACTCCTTCTCTAGAAAGGATCCATTCTTAACAACGAATGTCTTGCCTTCGGATCTGTGATAGAAGGTGTACCCAACAGTCTCCTTTGGGTATCCTATGAAGACACATTTCTCCGATTTGGGTTCGAGCTTATCAGGTTGAATCTTTTTCACATAAGCATCGCAGCCCCAAACTTTAAGAAACGACAACTTTGGTTTCTTGCCAAACCATAGTTCATAAGGCGTCGTCTCAACGGATTTTGATGGTACCCTATTTAACGTGAATGCGGCCGTCTCTAAAGCATAACCCCAAAACGATAGCGGTAAATCAGTAAGAGACATCATAGATCGCACCATATCTAGTAAAGTACGATTACGATGTTCGGACACACCATTACGCTGTGGTGTTCCGGGTGGCGTGAGTTACGAAACTATTCCGCATTGTTTCAAATGTACACCAAACTCGTAACTCAAATATTCTCCTCCACGATCAGATCGTAGAAACTTTATTTTCTTGTTACGATGATTTTCAACTTCACTCTGAAATTCTTTGAACTTTTCAAATGTTTCAGACTTATGTTTCATTAAGTAGATATACCCATATCTGCTTAAGTCATCTGTGAAGGTGAGAAAATAACGATATCCGCCACGAGCTTCAATATTCATCGGACCACATACATCAGTATGTATGATTTCCAACAAATCTGTTGCTCTCTCCATAGTACCGAAGAACGGTGTTTTAGTCATCTTGCCCATGAGGCACGGTTCGCAAGTACCAAGTGATTCATAATCAAGTGGTTCCAAAAGTCCATCAGTATGGAGTTTCTTCATGCGCTTTATACCGATATGACCTAAACGGCAGTGCCACAAATAAGTTGCACCATCATTATCAACTCTGCATCTTTTGGCTTCAACATTATGAATATGTGTGTTACTACTATCGAGATTCATCAAAAATAGACCACTCTTCAAAGGTGCATGACCATAAAAGATATTACTCATATAAATAGAACAACCATTATTCTCTGATTTAAATGAATAACCGTCTCGCATTAAACAAGATCCAGATATAATGTTCATGCTCAACGCTGGCACCAAATAACAATTATTTAGGTCTAATACTAATCCCGAAGGTAGATGTAGAGGTAGCGTGCCGACCGCGATCACATCGACTTTGGAACCATTTCCTACGCGCATCGTCACCTCGTCCTTTGCCAGTGTTTGCTTAATCCGTAGTCCCTGTTTCGAGTTGCAAATATTAGCAACAGAACCAGTATCAAATACCCAGGTGCTACTGCGAGCTCTAGTAAGGTACACATCAATAACATGTATATCACATATACCTTTGTTCACCTTGCCATCCTTCTTATCCGCCAAATACTTGGGGCAGTTCCGCTTCCAGTGACCAGTCTGCTTGCAGTAGAAGCACTCAGTTTCAGGCTTAGGTCCAGACTTGGGTTTCTTCTCTTGAGTAGCAACTTGCTTGCTGTTCTTCTTGAAGTTCCCCTTCTTCTTCCCTTTGCCCTTTTTCTTGAAACTAGTGGTCTTGTTGACCATCAACACTTGATGCTCCTTTTTGATTTCTACCTCGGCAGCTTTCAGCATTGCGAAGAGCTCGGGAATAGTCTTATTCATCCCTTGCATATTATAGTTCATCATGAAGCTCTTGTAGCTTGGTGGCAGTGATTGGAGAATTCTGTCAATGACGCAATCATCTGGAAGATTAACTCCCATCTGAATCAAGTGATTATTATACCCAGACATTTTGAGTATATGCTCACTGACATAACTGTTCTCCTCCATCTTGCAGCTATAGACTTATTGGAGACTTCATATCTCTCAATCCGGGCATTTGCTTGAAATATTAACTTCAACTCCTGGAACATCTCATATGCTCCATGACGTTCAAAACGTCGTTGAAGTCCCGATTCTAAGCCGTAAAGCATGGCACACTAAACTATCGAGTAGTCATCAGCTTTGCTCTGCCAGACGTTCATAACATCTGGTGTTGCTCCAGCAGCAGACCTGGCACCCAGCGGTGCTTCCAGGACGTAATTCTTCTGTGCAGCAATGAGGATAATCCTCAAGTTATGGACCCAGTCCGTGTAATTGCTACCATCATCTTTCAACTTTGCTTTCTCAAGGAACGCATTAAAATTCAACGGAACAACAGCACGGGCCATCTATCTACAATCAAACATACGTAAGCAAGATACTATCAGGTACTAAGTTCATGATAAATTTAAGTTCAATTAATCAAATTACTTAAAGAACTCCCACTTAGATAGACATCCCTCTAATCCTCTAAGTGATCACGTGATCCAAATCAACTAAACCATAACCGATCATCACATGAAATGGAGTAGTTTTCAATGGTGAACATCGCTATGTTGATCATATCTACTATATGATTCACGCTCGATCTTTCGATCTCAGTGTTCCGAGGCCATATCTTCATATGCTAGGCTCGTCAAGTTTAACCTGAGTATTCTGCGTGTGCAAAACTGGCTTGCACCCATTGTAGATGGACGTAGAGCTTATCACACCCAATCATCACGTGGTGTCTGGGCACGACGAACTTTGGCAACGGTGCATACTCAAGGAGAACACTTTTATCTTGATAATTTAGTGAGAGATCATCTTATAATGCTACCGTCAATCAAAGCAAGATAAGATGCATAAAAGATAAACATCACATGCAATCAATATAAGTGATATGATATGGCCATCATCATCTTGTGCCTGTGATCTCCATCTCCGAAGCACCGTCATGATCACCATCGTCACTGGCGCGACACCTTGATCTCCATCGTAGCATCGTTGTCGTCTCACCAAGCTTATGCTTCCACGACTATCGCTACCGCTTAGTGATAAAGTAAAGCATTACAGCGCAATTGCATTGCATACAATAAAGCGACAACCATATGGCTCCTACCAGTTGCCGATAACTCGGTTACAAAACATGATCATCTCATACAATAAAATTTAGCATCATTTCTTGACCATATCACATCACAACATGCCCTGCAAAAACAACTTACACGTCCTCTACTTTGTTGTTGCAAGTTTTACGTGGCTGCTACGGGCTTAAGCAAGAACCAATCTTACCTACGCATCAAAACCACAACGATAGTTTGTCAAGTTGGTGCTGTTTTAACCTTCGCAAGGACCGGGCGTAGCCACACTTGGTTCAACTAAAGTTGGAGAAACTGTCACCCGCAAGCCACCTATGTGCAAAGCACGTCGGGAGAACCGGTCTCGCGTAAGCGTACGCGTAATGTCAGTCCGGGCCGCTTCGTCCAACAATACCGCCGAACCAAAGTATGACATGCTGGTAAGCAGTATGACTTATATCGCCCACAACTCACTTGTGTTCTACTCGTGCATATAACATCAACATATAAAACCTAGGCTCTGATGCCACTGTTGGGTAACGTAGTAATTTCAAAAAAATTTCCTACGCACATGCAAGATCATGGTGATGCATAGCAACGAGAGGGGAGAGTGTGATCTACGTACCCTTGTAGATCGACAACGGAAGCGTTTGGTTGATGTAGTCGTACGTCTCCATGGCCCGACCGATCAAGCACCGAAACTACGGCACCTCCGAGTTCTAGCACACGTTCAGCTCGATGACGATCCCCGGACTCCGATCCAGCAAAGTGTCGGGGAAGAGTTCCGCAGCACGACGGTGTGGTGACGATCTTTATGTACTACCGTCGCAGGGCTTCGCCTAAGCACCGCTACAATATTATCGAGAATTATGGTGGCAGGGGGCACCGCACACGGTTAAGAATATGATCACGTGGATCAACTTGTGTCTCTAGGGGTGCCCCTGCCTCCGTATATAAAGGTTCAAGAGGGGGAGGACGGCCGGCCATCATAGGGCGCGCCAGGAGGAGTCCTACTCCCTCCGGGAGTAGGACTTCCCCCCCAATCCTAGTTGGAATAGGATTCGCGAGGTGGGAACAGAGAGAGAGAGAGAAGGAGGGGGGCGCCGCCCCCCTCTCTCCTTGTCCTATTCGGACTAGGGGGAGGGGTGCGCGGCCCAGCCCTGGCCGCCTCTCCTCTTCTTCCACTAAGGCCCATTAAGGCCCATGTACCTCCCGGGGGGTTCCGGTAACCTCCCGGTTTTTCCGGTAAAATCCCGATTTCACCCGGAACACTTATGATATCCAAGTATAGGCTTCCAATATATCAATCTTTATGTCTCGACCATTTCGAGACTCCTCGTCATGTCCGTGATCACATCCGGGACTCTGAACAAACTTTGGTACATCAAAATGCATAAACTCATAATATAACTGTCATCATAACCTTAAGCGTGTGGACGCTACGGGTTCGAGAATAATGTAGACATGACCGAGACACGTCTCTGGTCAATAACCAATAGCGGAACCTGGATGCTCATATTGGTTCCTACATATTCTACGAAGATCTTTTATCGGTCAGACCGCATAACAACATACGTTGTTCCTTTTGTCATCGGTATGTTACTTGCCCGAGATTCGATCGTCGGTATCCAATACCTAGTTCAATCTCGTTACCGGCAAGTCTCTTTACTCGTTCCGTAATACATCATCCCGCAACTAACTCATTAGTTGCAATGCTTGCAAGGCTTAAGTGATGTGCATTACCGAGAGGGCCTTGAGATACCTCTCCGATGATCGGAGTGACAAATCCTAATCTCAAAATACGTCAACCCAACATGTACCTTTGGAGACACCTGTAGAGCACCTTTATAATCACCCAGTTACGTTGTGACGTTTGGTAGCACACAATGTGTTCCTCCGGCACACGGGAGTTATATAATCTCATAGTCATAGGAACATGTATAAGTCATGAAGAAAGCAATAGCAACATACTAAACGATCGGGTGCTAAGCTAATGGAATGGGTCATGTCAATCAGATCATTCAACTAATGATGTGATCCCGTTAATCAAATGACAACTCTTTGTCCATGGTTAGGAAACATAACCATCTTTTATTAACGAGCTAGTCAAGTAGAGGCATACTAGTGACACTCTGTTTGTCTATGTATTCACACATGTATTATGTTTCCGGTTAATACAATTCTAGCATGAATAATAAACTTTTATCATGATATAAGGAAATAAATAATAACTTTATTATTGCCTCTAGGGCATATTTCCTTCAGCAGCTCCTCTTTAACTTGCCATGCTCCTTGAAGATGTCCCGAATATCCCGTGTTTGATCTTCATTGGTCCTCTGCATGTTCACACTCGTGGTTTTAAAATCTCAACATGGCAAGAAAAATATACTACTAGTAATACTCGCGCATCTTGTGGGCAACATTAAAGCACTCGTCTGCCATGTCAGAGCATCTCCAACAAGATAAACTACTCATACAAATGCATCTTGATGCGTGCAACGCATGGGCATTTTGCTAGTTCTAAAAACCTTTCCATCATTTGCCACACTACTGGTTGCAGATGAAAAACCTACCCAAGCACAGCGCGATACAGGAGCGACGCACAATTACAAGCTGATATTCTGTTGGACAATGGAGGCTATAATCAATTACTTTTACGGGAACAATAGCACCCAGGAAATTTGAAGGGTAGGTATGAACAAAATTGGAACTGCACATGTACTGCTAAGTGATTCAATACACACATTACCAATCGAGGAGGAGAACGATGGTCGCGGCGTCCTCCGTGAGTCATGGTCGGCAACGGGAGTCAGTTCATTGTCCACGACG
This sequence comes from Triticum urartu, assembly GCF_003073215.2. NCBI lineage: Eukaryota > Viridiplantae > Streptophyta > Magnoliopsida > Poales > Poaceae > Triticum > Triticum urartu. Next base: position 18,723,372 of record NC_053026.1, read on the forward strand.
GTGGTACTTCTGCGCTTGGCGTCGGCTTCGGGGAAGCAGATACGAGTCCGTGGAAGACGATGCCGGGGAAGAGGCTCCATGTATGATGACGACGGTGGACCGGCTCCAGTGCGGCGTACGAGGTCGTCTATTAGGCAGATGCGCTGCGGTGGACGAGTGCGCCGATGTAAAGGGGAGGAGCACGAAGGCTGCGGTGCCATGGAGAAGTCTATTTTGTGGTGGGGATAGAAATTGGGGAGTATTCAGGTGTACTACTCTGGGTGCCGGGGTGGGGTTGGCTGGGTAGGGTGAACCTGAAGTTACGAAAACAGCCCCCTACTAAGCGTCATCCGTAGGCCTGTTCCGAATGCTATGATGGTAACTTCCCACTGCTCGAATCAGGGTCGCGGGAGATTTTTCGGCCGACCTCAAAATTTTGTGACACTGGACTCCCCGTGTGGCGTGTTGAGTGATTCGGCTAAGCAACTAGCGAGTAGTAGTAGTGAACTCTGCATATTAGGTTTGACCGAAGTCAAACTTCCTAAAGTTTGACCAAGTTTATAGAAAAATATAAACATTTACCATAACAAATATGTATGATGTGAAAGTACATTCAATAATGAATCTAATGGTATTTATTTGTTATTTTATATGTTAATATTCTTTGTTATAAGCTTTCTGAGAGTTTACAAAACTTGACTTTGACCAATGCTAATACGCGGACTTAAATAAAAACGGAGGGAGTACACATTTGTTTTCTTAGTTTGTAGTGAACTAATCATTTGTTGAAATTGTGAAATAAATATATTAGGCTCTTGACTTCGAATGTAATGGTCTATACAATTCAATAGTTACAATCATTGTCGAATACCAAGATGTATACAAGGTTTATAGTACTTCACAACATGCTCAAACTCACATAATCCCAGTCAAATGAGAATCTAAATGCATTTCATAGTTATTACTTTGTAGGATGCAACAAGAAAAACCATAAATCTACATTAGCCATTATAGAAGCAACATTTTGACATATCCCATTGTGTGAATGAAACGTGCAGGGAGAGCTTTTGAAGATGGAGCAGATAGGGAGGGAAAGATTGTATGTATGTGGACGAGAGAGTATGTATGTGGAGGGAAAGATAGGGACAAACCTAACGATACAGAGAGAGAGAGAGATAGAGAGAGAAAGAGGGAGGAAGAAGTTAGGTCTGTGAGAAAGATGCATACATGTAATATACATGAGATGCGTGTGCATCTGGATTCTGTATATGTGGAAGGAGAAGAGACAACATGTTTGATGAGAGAGCAGGAAAAACATTGACGAGAGGGGAAGGATCTCGTGGGTTGAGGGATTGACAATTTTGTGCGGGGGAGAGAGGGATTGGTAATTTTGTGCAAGAGAGAGAGAGGGTGGGGGGAGGAGTCAGTCAGCCGTCGTCACATCACCCTGCTTCCAAATGACCCTGCATTCTCTAGCGCGGTGTGGTCGCCGTCTTTGATCTGCTCGTTGCCCTCTTTGAAGATTGAGGTGTTGTGCATGTTGGGGTGCAAAGAAGCACAAGCGAGAGTGGTCGCCGTATAACCTTGGATGGGGATGAATTGTGTGCTCGGGGGAGTGTGTGTGTGTGTTGTGCTGCGTGTGTCTCTCTCTCTTTGTGTGTGTGTGTGATATTGTGAGAAATAAACCTAAGGAGAGAAATGGGTATTCACGAAGAGATTGTGCGGGCCTTGAGGTGGGCAGGGGCCAGATGAGGGTGTCAAAATGTGCGCGTTGATGCATGTGTTGCATGCGACCGTGCGAGGGACGGATGAATCGAGAGAGATGGTTGTTGTGTTACGGATGCTCCTCTCTCTATCTCTCTCTCCCCCTCTCTCTCTATCTCTCTCTCTCTCACACACACAAGTAAACTAGAAGACCGTTCTCTCATGTATACACAACATATCGGCATCTGTCTATGTCTCACTCATGCACGATCATTTGCACATTCACACCTCTCTATGTCTGTATCACACGCACACCGTCTCCACATTGCCCTTCCGCCACAACACACATATGGACACATACACACGTTCTCTCTCAGTCACACACACAAAATCAGTATTAAAAAAACTAGGGCGCACCAAAAATGTCCAAATCCAAATAAACATGAACTGGAGCTAAATTCAAATATATGGAAATATTGTAGCGTCAAGAACTTCCACAGGAAAAAAGTTGAGTAATATTCGAGGATTGTTTTCACACACACAAAAAGGTTTGGTGGATGTCCTTCGAGCGCGACACGGTGACGCACCGTTCGATCGACCGCGCGGCCGCGGTTCACGCGCTTGCACAGGATTCCGTATCGTGGCTGTGGTACTAAGGCTGGTCACAATGGGCAAGAACATAAGCTAGTAACTAATAAAAACGCTGCCTAAGTATAATGTTTATGTGTACTAGTACGGTTTTCTTTTAAGTTTGACCAACCTTATATATAAAACTAAGGTAAGCTCCCACACGCGCCGCCGCCGTTGCGCATGCCGGCGCCCGCCTGCTACGGCCAACAATTTCTCGCCCATCACCGCCGTGTCGCCACCATCCCTGTGCCATGAAGCCGAAGGCTCGCCCGCTCACATCGTCTGCAGTCCCTCCTCGCGATGCCGCCGCGCTGCCAAGCACGCGAGTAGCTGGTGGAGCCGCATCTATGCACGCAGCATACGAAGAGGAGGACAAGCGCGTGCTCCAGCACGCCGGCGAGGAGGAACTAGCGTGTCATTGTCATCTCCGCCCGCGCGTAGGAGGTGCGCATGGTGGCTGTCGCCACGGAAGCCGGCCGCGTGCGCGTCGAGCCCGCAAACTGGGTGCGGACGCGGAATCTACGTTCGAGACCTTGAATGCCACGTGGATCCTGCAATCTGAAGGAGCAATTTGGGCCAGTCGACTCATGTGAGCCGTTTGATGCAACATGGATGGCTAGAAGGCCTTCTTCCACCTCTTCTGCCGTCTTCTTCCTTCGCTCCGTCGAACTTCTTTCACAAATCGACTGACCCAAATTATACTACTAGTACGAACGTATTAAGTACAGTAGGAACACGAAGATACGAGCAGTAGTACCAACTGCAAGAAGAACAGTAGTAAGACATAGTACTAGTACTACTGTACGTACTAAAGAGTTCAAATAACGAGAAAGAACATAAACATATAGTTCTGCTGGGGCCTTGGCACAACACACCCTTGAAAATAAACTAATAAGCAACTAGTCCGCTTGACACTGCAGTAGAACCAGCATGAGCGACGGCACTGCCACCTACTTGGAGTCTGAGTCCACGTCCTCGACTTCGTCCTTGTCCCTCTTCCTCTTCCTCTTCGCCGATGCTTCTTTGCTTGAACCAAACATTGGGCTCTGCTTCTTCATCCAACACTTGTAGATATTTAAACAAAGGTAGGCATCCATTGCTACGTACAGGATGTGATCTTCATCTAATGTCTTCGACTCCCATGCATGATGAAACTCGTGATGAGGTTTCTTCAGTTTAGCATACGAAGGATCAATCATGGCTGCTGCCAGGGTCAGCATTGAAGGTTGAGAGGAGGACACCGGGTTTGCCTTGTGGAGATCGAAGGGCTGGCCTACAACAAGACCTATCCGACGCAGGACGTCACTGTCGTTCTTAAAGCCTACATTAACGAATTTCACTCTTTTGTCCTTGAGGAAGTTCTTAAAATCCTGGCACTCAACGTTGGCATGGCATATGTGGTAGACCAAGCAAACATTATGTACGCAAACCTGGATCACGACGGGCTTCTTCCTCTCTTCGTCCTTTAGATCCTTCTCTCGTCCTAGGACTGTGGTGTACTCAACATCTAGCCCAGCGACCCACTCATCCGTTGAACATGCGTAGGAAGCGAGCAAGCCAATGTTTCACCGTCTCGGATCCATGTGTGTAGATGACAATGAACTGATCGCCGGTGATGGCTCTAACCTGGTACTCAGCGGCGACCATGGAGATTCGGGAGGCCATGGATTTTGGAGGAGGGTTAGGAGAAGTTGAACTATTGTACCCCGCAAAAAAAACTGGGAGCGAACTAATGTGAAAGGACGGGACGACTAGGAGCAAACTGTTGTAAGGTAGAAGACGGGGACGAGTAGGGCGTGCGAACAGCGTGGGGTTGCTGGCTTGCCCGGTGGATAAACGGCTGTAAGCCCCCAAAGAGTTCTCGAGAACTATGCGGGACCCACTAGATGCCATGTCTACTAGACCCATATCGTAGGCCTGACGGTATAGCTTCTGCCTGTTCGCACGCCATGCCGGCGCGTGGATGTAACTTCACTTAATTCCGTCAAACGTCGCGCCTCCCACGACCTTCGCCTCCCTCGCATAGTCGCGCCCTTTGAGACTTCGACCGGCTATAAATGAGCAATTTTTTTGCCTTTTTTTAGACAAGCAAAATTTTTTTTGCCTACTCCGCATACATGATACTCCCTCCGGTCCTTTTTACTCCCGTCAACCGTTTGCAAAGTGTTTGACCAAATTTATACTTTTTTAACACCACCTTATATTAATTAACCAGCCACACCAGTACACTCATTCGATACAATATTCACCACACAGGGCGGTACGTTATTTACAAGAATACCATCTAATCTATTGTCAAAGCTATACTTAGCGATTAAGTGTGCCACCTTATTGGCCGAACGGCTAATCTTTGACAATTGAAGATTGTTGATCAACTTCGAGATTCTCAACGCTTTCATCTTCAGGTCACGCATAGCAGACCTGTCAATGCTTTGACATGCATCAATGAAATCCCATGACCAAATTTATACTAAAAATATCAATATCTACAATACTCCCAAAACACTTAGACTAGCCACAGTGGGATTAACTTCAGCGGTAACATCGAGTCCAACTCAGCAGATTTGCTTATGTGGCAATGAGTTAATGAAGAGAGAGGTAAATAGTAACTTAGCTAGTTACTGTAACATCACATGTCCCAATGCAATATGAGTCTATAACCTAATAAATGAATCTTTGCATGTTACCACACGTAAGTTACTACCCACTATGAAGGTAGTAACATAGTCTAGGGATATGTGTATGTTACTAGTGTATGTTACTATCCATTGTGGCTAGTCTTAGGCGCGGTGCATTAACTTCTACCTCGTTTCTTGTTTCTTGACATATCAACCAATAGAAGATGTGTTTCCCGCAAAAAACCAATAGGAGATGTGGGTGTGCATGCATTTAATGACTTGAGACTACCAAACACGACATGTAGTGGTTAGTTCATTGCATGCAATGCTATTAATTAGCAAATAAACATTAAGATTTCTCGTTTCCCCTCCTCCTTGGTCACAGTGCACAATCTAAGATGACTTGCTCACCTAGACGGAGGGAGTACTGATTATAAACATTAAGATCTCTCATTTTCCCCTCCTCCTTGGTCAAAGTGCACAATCTAAGATGACTTGCTCACCTAGACGGAGGGAGTACTGATTATAATGAGTACTCAACTAGTACTAGTATAAGAACTACGTTTTATAATGAGTGTAAAGATATTGATTTGACATTGTGAATGTTGACACATTGTGGAATAGTTTTTGAAGTCTGCAAAAGTACTCAACTAGTGCTGTCGTTCTCCACAAAAAATGTGTTTACCAATGCATGCATGAACTCTAGTTACTCTGACCCCCCTCTCTTCTTTAATTCTTTGCCACATCAGCATGTTTGCTATTCCCGTGTGCATGATACCAGCTAAGATACCACCATTATGGCCAGCCTTAACCATCGCATGCAATAATTTAGTGCACCTTGAAATATGAACATGTGTGGGGCGTGTTTGTTTTTAATGACTTGATACTATACCTAGCCCGGCATGCAAGATGACTTATTATGCACCGTTCCCCATACCTGCAGGAAGCCCGTTCGTCTCCAAATTTTTTCCTCTCCATGTGTGAAACAATATGCCTGCCAAATTCTCCTTCTCCCTCCGGCGGTCCCACCACTCCACCCCGTGTGAAAAAATCTGCATGCATGACTCTCCTCCCCCCACGCTCGTCCAATCCGTTGTGACCAGCAATATTTCCACCCCTTCGCTCCCCCGTAATTTACTCCAACAAATATGCCCACGTAGCTGTTACTTAACTGCAGGTGCATTCGGTCACTGACATATGGGCCCAACAGGGGTCTGGCCCACATGTCAGTGACGCAACTGGACCGGCAGTTAAGTCAGTGCAGCTCAGTCCTACGTAGGTGTGCCATTGCTCGCTATAAATACTGCGCCTCCCACGACATCGCTATCTCCTCCCCCTCACGTTCACGTACATCGCTATCTCCTCCCCCTCCCTCTCACGTCGACCACCATGGCATCACCCCTCCCAAGCCCTAGGAGCCCCTCGCTGCACCGCGCGGACGGTCACGCGTCGCCGTTCCGTTCCTTGCCGCCACTAGTCGAGGAGGACGCGTCGGTGTTCCGCTCCTCGCCGCTATGCGATGCATCATCGTTCCGTTCCTCGCCGCCACTAGTCAAGGAGGACGCGTCGGTGTTCCGCTCCTCGCCGCGACGCGTCGAGGTGGATGCGTCAGCATTCCCAATCTCGCCAGCACGCGCGCCGGAGGATGCGTCGGCTCCCTGCTATGAGGAGAACGCCGCGCCGCCCGCTGAGCCCCCCCGGCCTTGAGGAGCTTTGGAAAGAAATGGATCTCGCCTTGTGGGAGGCTTTGCCTCTAGCAGAGCGCGCCAAAATAGAGGCGGAGAAGAAGGCCGAGGAAGAGAAGCGCATCGCGGAACAAGCTGCCTGGGAGGCCTATGTCGCGTCCGAGAGAGTCAGGCAATTGGCTCTTTGGCAGAAGGCTCGTGCGAGGGCCGTGAGGGTGGCGGAGGACGCCCGTGCCGACGCCCTAAGTGCAGTCGGGCCCAAGCGCCTCATCTACGCTTGGCGGTACGTGGACCGGGTGCATGCTTCCAGCGAGGAGGAGTACCTATTGGCGCCGGATCACCACACCGGTGAGATCGTGCTCGCCCGTCGGCAAGCCGCCAATGAGCACCTCGCGAGTTGCGAGGCTAAGGAAGAGGCGTTGTGTCGGCGCGCTGGGAAATGGCCACGCACCAGGGCACTCGTGGCGCGCCGCAAGCGCTCCTGCGAGCGCCGTGGCTTTTAGGAGGAGTATAAATTTTGTTTCGTAAGGCGATCTCATTAGTTTTGGGACACAAATGATAAATCCCAAACTTTCAGGAATTTTTAGCATCCTTAATTAAGTATGTAAAAGGGAAAGTTTGGAAACCTTGTGTATTCGTACGCATTTTGCAAGTACATGCATATAGCACAAACTTTACTATATACTATCGCAGGAAAAGAATTCTATGAGACCAGGTCTCACACGAGACCCATCCTGATGGATGACACATGGCATTCAAAAATCACAAAGCATCCCCCACCCCCACTTAAAAGCCACGTGTCATCCATCAGGACGGGTCTCACCTGCTAACCGTGAGATCTGGTCTCATATACGAGTAATTTTTTTCCACTATCGCACTACATGTCTCTCTCGATATATGCTTGCAGACTGTGCTACTCCCTCCGTCCAGGTCAATAAGTCATCTTTGGTTGTGCACCATGACCAGGAAGGATGGAAGACTTATACACCCAGACGGAGGGAGTGCTACTATTACTTATGTACGTGCAAATGCACGTTTTAACATTACGATGCGTTTTTTGTAAAAGTAGAAAAAAAGCACTAGTCAAGCTTGTGAAACGATTCAATGCAAAACAAAAGCAAAAATGCTCGTTTGATTGTTTACTTTTATCTTCCTTCTCTGTGGTTATTTCTCTGTGGTACTTTGTACGGAGTATCTCACTGGTTGGAAAGGCATGCAAATTCCCAAACCGCTTCCTACACCCTGTATCTCACTGGTTGCCGGCGTTGACGTTGTCGCCCATGTCGTCGAGGATGAGGTTACCGAGGTCGGGGAAGAAGTCGTCGTTCGCAACTAATCATGTGGACTAGCATAGTAGTAGGATACAGAGTAGAAACATGAATTTTACCACGATTTCGAACAGGCAGGACAGAAACACATATGGTGCAACGGGAGCTCCACCGTTGGTGTTGAGGTTGTCGCCCATGTCCAAACACCACGTAGACACGGTCTTTGAGCATGGTTCGTCGTCGTTCCACACTCGGGAATTGAAGTTTGTAACTATTTTAGATTAGAATATACTACCCCTCTGGTGCTAGTAGTAGAGCAGAGTCCTACTCTACTACTCTACTCAAGCAAGTTAGGGCATAGCATTGTAGGGAGTACCAGTACTGTGATCACTCAAGCAAGTTGTCTGGCATCGACATGGCCCTATGCTGCTGGTATGTGTCTCGTAAGTCAAGAGGCGTGCTGTAGTCATCATCACCTGTCCACTTCCCGCAGCACATATTCGCTTCTCCATCTTTGTCCGCACATAATCTCGTCCAATCTTCCATCCCCGCTAAGGCGCCTCCCCCTCGTCCGAAACCCAAGCACTAACAATGGAAGAACCGAGCAGCGTCCGCTGAAAGAGTGGCTAGAATTCGCTCCCCACAGAGGTAATCAAGCTCATTGTTTCGCGTGTGGACAATCTCAGTACCATGCCGCTCGCCGCGTGCTTGTCGGGGCTATACCGTTTACTCAAAGCCCTCAGGCCGGAGCTTTTTAAGCCAGCTCCTTGCTTGCTGATGCCGCCTGATCTTCAGAAACGGCGTGTCACGTAGCATAACGATCATTGGGTGGCGAGCATCAACCCCCCTGACTGCGATCCGATCCCCGTCAGCCTCAACTACATTAACGGTATGTACTGGGTCGGCATGAACACGTCTTGGATGGTGCTCGTCGACGGTCGCGACAGCTGGATGCTCGTGGAGGTCTACACCCGGCGATTGATCCCCCTTCCTTCGATTAACACTACACTGCTTTGGCACCGCGGCTCAGAATACTCGAAATCTTACAGTAGCCAACATGATACCAAGTTTGATTTGCTCAAGGTTGTAATCTGCCAAGTGCCCACAAGATCCGCGAATTATAAAAACTTCAGGCTAATTGCGTTCTTCAACCGCGGTCTCACCTATCTGACAGGTCACTGTGGTAAGTGGATAAATTTGCACGTCAATCGCAGGATCATACATCCTCCATGGTTCTCTGATGCCATTGAACACGAGGGCTTCATTTACGCTGTCGACTCCTTCTATGGCTGGACGTATTACTGGCCTACTCCAGTCATCGCTACAAACGGCTGTTACAACAGTATGTTACTTTCCTATGATATCATGATGGCTTGCTTATATTACTGTCAACATTTGCTGAAAAAATATTCATGCTCATAACATGCTGTTCTTAAGATTGACTAAACCAAGAGCCCTTTTTTATTTGACTCCAACTTGATATGATGTTGTAGGCCGCCTGGTGTCCCTACCCTTCCTAATCCCAGAACCTTTCAAAGAAAAGCGGCATGGCAGTTGCAGGTGGTTCCTGACTCGATCAGACGACGGTGAAAGATTGATGATCATTCGCACGTACCGGACGTGTTGTTTCGCGGAATACAATCACAGTCACGGCAAGGTCTTTGAGCAGGATCCCAGCTTCTCTGGGCCTTCAGGAATTTTTGACTGGAGGCTGGTAAGTAGCCTTGGTACACGCTCTCTGTTTGTCAGACTGAATTATCCGATTAACCAGGAGATAACCGACGGCAAGGATCATGATGGCAGTGCGGTTTCGTTCATCAGGCAAAACTGTGTGTACACAGTGTACCATGCATCTCTGCATGCACCATACCCTGATATGTGCCGCCATGCTCTGCAGCCCAAAGTAGGAGAGAGGGTCGCAAGTATCAGACTTCGAGCTGCTGGCTGGAGTTTCCCCCGTCAGGCACCCATCTGGTTCAAGCCGTGAGCCAATCTCCACAGCTTAATAAATAGTAACGTCTAACTGAGCCGGTTAGTTAGATGCGTACACTTGGTGTAGTAGGATGTTTATTTAGTTTGATGCATACACTTGTTCTTTTTTGGTAGCCCTTTTGTAATGATGGCAGATGTTTGATTTGGAAGAGAGAGCTGCGTCTTCACTCTTTTGGCCTGCTTACTGCTTCTATTGCACCCCCAGCCCTGGTTGTTGCTGCTGCTGTTTTCAATGTACAATCAGTAGTATATTTCGTCTGTTGGTTGAATAAATGTGTTGTTAGAATGACAAACACAATGTTTTGGAAGTCGTTGCACGGTTCGATCCTTTAGTGCCCCGTACCGTACGTAGCACATACTATTTATCATACGGAACACATTTTTTTTGAAACTCGGAACACATTTTCCACTTGTTGATAACATGCAGCCCACTGATGAAGGCCCAATAGAGAAGCCCATAATTAACTGGAAGGGAGGCTCTCACATGAATCCGGCCCAGGTACATGCTCATGGTCCCCTAAACATAAATAAGTAAATAAATAAAGCTAAATGCTCATGCACCAGTTCTTTGGGAAAATAGGTAGCCCAATATTTTTTCTGAAGAATACCCAAGCTAGGCCTATTTGTTTTCTCTGAATTACTAGGCTACAAATCTTTCAAGATGAGGAGGGATGCATTCCGGCCTGGCTTAAGAGTATGGTCAATGTCTGTTAAAAGTAATATCAAAAGGGGTTGAAAATTCCAAAAAAATTATAGCAAATGGGATATAAGTTTCTTTTTTTGTTTTTGTTCTTCACTGATATCTTATACGTATTTCATTGGATTTAACATGACATAGTACTAACTTATTTTTAAATTTGTTTTAGTATGGCTAATAATTTTTGGATTAAGAATATTTCGTTCCCCAGCAAAAATTTGTGAATTTTCAAAATTTCCCACATATTTAGTTAATTTTTTGACCCTGGTACTAACCAGAAAATGGCCAGCAATTCTAAAAATGGAAAATGGGCTGCAATAAATTCCATATGAATTAGAAAATGAGTAAAAATTATAAAAATAATAGCAAATGGGCTGTACACGCCACATATTTCGAGGCTGACTTGTTTACGCAAGGCTTTGTCAGTGAACACACGATTCTAGCAGCAGTTAGTTTTGGATGTCCATCCAACGGCCGACGTGCTTCTTCAATCTCTGATCTTCCAGCTCCAGCTGGCTAAACTAGCGCCGGCGGGACTGCCTGCTCCCTCCTCTTGTGGCCCGCTGTGATGTCGCGCAGGCTTCCCCGGCCCACCCTACTCCCTCCGCTGGCCTGGCCGCACGCAATCAACTGCCTCCTTATTACGCGAAAAAAATGATTCCTCCCACTGACATCTGGGGTGCACCGGTTGGGAGGCTGACCTGTGGGCCTACTAAGTTGACGCGTACGCAGGGCTTGTCAACTTAATCAACAAACGATTCTAGCAGTAGTAACCGTTGGATTTGAATCGAACGGTCCTGCCGCTTCTTCAATCGCTGCTCTTCTTGCACCAGCCGCCCAAACCAGCGCTGGGGAGACCGCCTGCTCCTGGCTCCAGTGGCCGGCTGTGCTGCCGATGAGGCCTCATCGCCCCCTACTACTCCCACCGCTAGCCAGGCCCTGCGGCGACGGCAGCCTCACACCGCAGCCGAACCAGTGAACCCTCGTACTCCTCTCCGCATGGGCATCCACTGCCGCGTCTTCCCCGGCTCCGCGTCGTCCCCTTCCTAGGCCTCGCCATCGTCCACCGCCTTGGTGCTCTCGGCGCGGCGTGGTAAACGTGGTCAACGACATTCCATCGGAAGAGTACTGTACGTGGAGAGGCTAACAGCTGGGTCCATGGCCACAACCCAGTTTTTTTGTGATTTGCTAAGTAAGTCGCTTTGTCAGGCCTGTTGGGCTGCAAATCTTTCAAGACGAGGAGAGCTTTCATTCGGCTGGCCGAGAAAATGGCCCATCAGTAATGAGAAATGGGCTGTACATTTTTAAAACACATCAAACCGGCAATTAGTTTCAAATATCTTTTCTTCATTTCGAGATTTGAAATTACATTAATTTTTATTCGTGGAGAATTTGTTGGATTTTATATTGATATACATTTATTTTTAAAATTAGTTTGAATGTGAGTCGAAATTTCGGGATTAAAAACAGTTCGGACCGCACCGAAATATGCAAAATTTCGTATAATTTTTTAACCGTGGCCACAATATGGGCTGTAATGCTAACAAAAAGAATATGGGCTCCAAAAAAACATTAATAATTAGCAAATGGGCTGTAAATTATTAGAAATAATGGCAGATGGGCTGTATGCTGTTTTCCACAGATTTGAGGCTTTCCTAAAAAAAGGTTGACGCACAAGCAGTGACTATTGGATGGCCATCCAATGGCCGTCGTGCTTCTTCAATCTCTGTTCTTCCTGCTCCAGCCGCTCAAACAGGCGCCGGCGGGACTGCCTGCTCCCTCCTCCCCGCGGCCGGCTCTGCTGCCGCGCAGGACTCACCGCCCCACCGTACTCCCATCGCTGGCCTAGCCATCCCTCTACTCACCCACACCTGCTGTTATTCTCCGGCGACGGCAGACGGACCAGTAAACCCTCATACAGCCGTACTCCCCTCCGCGTGGGAAACAACTGCCGAGTCTTCCCTGCCTCCGTGCCGTTCCCTTCCTAGGCCTCACCGTCGTCCACCGCCCTGGTGCTCTCGGCGCGACCTGGTCAATGTGGTCGACAACTGACATGCATCTGAAGTGGACTTTACGTGGAGAGGCCGACAGCTGGGTCCACGGCCGCACGCAAGGAAATGCCTCCTTATTACGCGCAAAATAATGATTCCTCCACCTGACATCAGGGACCCACCGAAAGGGCCTCTGTATTTCGTGAAAAAAATGTTACTGCCGCTGACAGCTCGGACCCACCAGCTATATCTTCGCACGCAAGGAAGTGCCTCCTTATTACGCACAAAAAATGAATACTCCCCCTGTTAGCTGGGACCCAGTATAGTGGCAGGCTGACTTGTGGGCCTACTAAGTTGACGGGGACGGAGGGCTTTGTCAACTTAGTCAATATGCACGATTCTAGCTCTAGTGACCGTACGATGTCCATCCAACGGCTGTAGTGTTTCTTCAACCTCTGGTCTTCTTGCTCCAGCCGCCCAAACCAGCGCCGGTCGTGCCTCGTGCTCCTGCCTCCCGTGGCCGGCTGCGATGCAGCGGAGGCCTCACCGCCCCTACTACTCCCACCGCTGGCCAGGCCATCCTCTACTCACCCACACCCCTTGTTATTTTGCGGCGACGGTAGCCTCACACCGCAGCGAACCAGTGAACCCTCTACTCCTCTATGCATGGGCATCCACTGCCGTGTCTTCCCCGGCTCCGCGTCGTCCCCTTCCTAGGCCTCGCCGTCGTCCACCGCCCTGGTGCTCTCGGCGCGGCGTGGTCAACATGGTCAAGGAACGGCTTCCTTCGGACGTGGACTGTACGTGGAGAGGCTGACAGCTGGGTCCACGGCCCCAGCAAGGAAGTGCCTCCTTATTACTTGCAAAATAATTATTCCTCCACCTGACAGCGGGACCCAACGGACGGGCCACCGTATTTCACAAAAAAAATATTTCCCCCTGACTGCTGGGACCCACCAGCTACATCTTCGCACGCAAGGAAGTGCGTCCGGGCAAAAAAAATGATTCGCCCCCTGACTGCTGGGACCCACCAGCTACATCTTCCCAGGCAAGGAAGTGCCTGACAGTCGGGACCCACCTGGTCGAAGCGTACGTAGCGTTGTCATTCTGGTCGCGAACGTGTACGTACATACTTTTCGATGTAGAGGCACGCACGTGTCGTAGTAGAGGCGCGCACATAGCATTTACACGTACGTACACCGGCCAGGGTGCAAGAAAGAAAATGCGGCCACGTATGTGTACATATAGGCAGGGTCTTGAACGCCTACTCACGCATACGTACGGCCAGGGCTCGTGTACATGGCTGGGTCGGAATCGAGAAACAGCGTCGTCGTCGTGTTCATGGGGAGGCAACGGAATGCGTCGTGTTCATGGGAAGGCAACGGAATGCGTCGTGTTCATCGGGAGGGCTTGGACGGAACAAGCGATGGAAACGAGGCCTTGCGTACCGCAGAATGGAGGAAACGGCCTTGTGTTCGACCGGCCACGTTCAAAACGGGATCCTATTCATTGGGAGGGGTCTGGCGTACCGCAAAACGGAGGAAACGGACCTCCTACGGTGGAAACGGGGGTCCTGTCGATCGGGAGGGGTGTGGCGTACCACAAAACGGACGAAACGGACTTGTGTTGGAGCGCTACGGTTGAAACGGGGGTCCTGTTCATCGGGAGGGGTGTGGCGTACCGCAAAACAGGACTCCACGGGATACTGTTTATCTCCACCGTCGACCCCCTCCAGCCTCCACGAGCTACTGTTCATCCACCGTCGACCTCCTCCAGCCTCCACCTGCGACTGTTCATCCACGGGCTCCTGCATCCAGTCTCCACCGCGCGCTACTCCACCGGCTACTTTTCAACCACCCCTCCACCGTCTACTGTTCATCTAGCCATCCACACCACGGGGTCCTGTTCAACCACCCCTCCACGGTCACCCCTCCACCGTCTACTGTTCATCCAGCCCTCCACACCACGGGGACCTGTTCAACCACCCCTCCACCGTCTACTGTTCATCCAGCCCTCCACACCATGGGGTCCTGTTCATCCACCCCTCCAGGGGCACCCCTCCACCGTCTACTGTTCATCCAGCCCTCCACCACACCACGGGGTCCTGTTCATCCAGAGGCAATGCCACGGCTCACTATTCATCCAACCCCCCCCCCCCCCCCCGCAACGCTCACTGTTCATCCCATCGATCGACTTCAGTTAGAAGCAGGAGCGAAGGAATCTCTCGATCGGGTTCAGTTAACAGCCTCGATCCATCGCTCGGGCTCAGTAACGCGTAGCCTGCAGTGCAATCGCTCGGGTTCAGTTAGAGCCCAACGCCTCGCTCGGGTTCAGTTAGAGCCAATGCCTCGCACACACGCGCGTATGTGTACGAGAGAAACACGCATCGCTCGGCCCCCGACCTCCCACCGTAACCGGAAACTCCCCGAAATTTTCCTCCCCCTCACTTCTACCATGGTTTTTTCCGTCATGGACGGCCCAAAGAATGTCATGCAGCTGCGTCTCCGGCCCGCCCAGGACGAAAATCCCATGTCACGGCCCAAACTAATTATTTGTCATAGAAGTAGGAGCCCACCACATCTATGATGATATCGGGTTTTGTCACAATTATCGTCATAGAAGTGTCATATGTATGACAGAAAAAAAATTCGTTCGGCCCAAAATGTCACGGATGTGTCTTTTTTTTGTAGTGTGTGGATGTACAACCTTCCCCCCTGGTTGTGCATGAAGAGGAAGTACATTCACATGAGTATGCTAATTGAAGGGCCGAAACAACCAGGGAACGACATCAATCTGTATCTGGGGCTGTTGAAAGAGGAGCTAGACACGCTGTGGAAAACGCCAGCCAATACATGGGACACCGCAGAGAAATAATATTTCCCTATGAGAGCCACACTGCTCATGACGGTGCACGATTATCTCGAGTACGGATATCTCGCGGGGCAGGTGGTCCACGGATTTTCTAGATGTGTCAGGTGCATGGATGACACAATGTATCGCCAGCTAGATAGAGATCCCGGGTCTTCGAAAACCGTGTTCATGGGACATCGAAGGTGGCTTCGCGACGATGACCCGTGGAGAAAACGCAAGGATCTGTTCGATGGTGAAACCAAACCCCGAAGACGCCCGCGTACGAGGAGCAGCGAGGAAATAGACGAGATGTTGAAAAATTGGAAAGATTGCCCACTGCCGGGAAAGAAGCAAAAGGCGCCAGAGCCGGGAAAGAAGCGAAAGGCGCCAGAGCCGCTACTGAAGGTATGGAAAACGAGGTCTGTTTTCTGGGACTTGCTGTACTGGAAGATCCACCGTGTGCCTCATAGCCTTAATGTCATGCATATCACGTAGAACGTGTGTGAGAGTCTGCTTGGTACCCTGCTCAACATGCCAGAGAGGACCAAAGATGGGCCAAAAGCAAGGGCAGACTTGAAATAGATGGGCATCAGGGAGGAGCTTCACGCTAATGATGATGATGATGATGAGGCGAAGCAGGACACAGAAAGTCGTCGCAAAGGCAAAAAGGCCAAGAAGACCGGAAATGACTACCCCCGCGTGCTTCACTCTAAGTCAGGAGGAGATCGAGCAGTTTTTCACCTGCCTCGTAGGAGTAAAACTTCCTTACGGTTACACGGGGAAGATAAGCAGATACCTAGACCCAGCGAAGCAGGAGTTCAGCGGGATGAAGTTTCACGACTGTCACGTGCTGATGACGCAGATACTTCCAATTGCAATCCGTGGGATCATGGACGCGCACGTCCGTGAAATGCTATTTGGCCTATGCAACATTTTCTACTTCATCTCTCGGAAGTCGGTTGGCGTGAGGCAACTCAGAAGGCTACAGGAAGAGATCGTGGTGATACTATGCGAGCTTGAGATGTACTTCCCGCCCGCATTCTTCGATGTTATGGTGCATCTGCTGGTCCATATCGTGGAGGATATCATCCAACTCGGGCCGACGTTCCTGCACAGCATGATGCCGTTCGAAAGGATGAATGGTGTCATCAAAGGATACGTTCGCAACATGTCACTCCAGAGAGAAGCATAGCCAGGGGCTTTCTGACTGAAGAGTGCATCTCCTACTGCACGAATTATCTAGGCATCGAGAACCCCGTTGGTCTGCCCGTCAACAGGCACCTCGGCAGGCTCGCTGGATGGGGTCACCGTGAGGGTCGCCGCGAAATGCATGTCGACTTCGAGGGTCGACTCGCCAACTTTGAAAGAGCAAACCTAGTCGCGCTACAACACATAGACGTGGTCGATCCTTGGGTGGTAGAGCACAAAACCATTATTGAGAAGACGTACAACGACCTAGGCCAACAGAGGATGGACAGAGATATAATCAAAGAGCACAACTCATGTTTCACGCGTTGGTTCAAGCAGAATCTTCTGTTGTACCCTTTACATGAGGATTCTTCCATGGAAGAACAACTCATATTCGCCTTGTCACAGGGTGCCGAGCACAACCTGATGACCTATGAGGCGTACGATATCAACAGCTACACATTCTACACCGAGGACAAGGACATGAAGAGCGATGGTTATCAGAACACCGGGGTAACAATGGAATCCTACACAGGTAACGACAAGGATAGATACTACGGAAGGATCGAGGAGATCTGGGAGCTGAGCTACGCTGGAGAGAAGGTCCCGATGTTCCGTGTCAGATGGGCCAAGAGCGTCCTAAAAGAAGACCGGTATTTCACCACTATGGTTATACCCGAAGCCAAATCCAAGACCGCGGGCCAAACATCACCGCGAAAAACGAGCCATGGGTACTGGCTTCCCAAGTGGACCAATGCTTCTTCATTACCGATCCGTCAAAGCCCAGTCGTGTTGTCATGAGGAGAGGCAAAAGGAAGATCATCGGAATGGATGGAGTCGCCAATGAGCAAGACTTCGACAAGTACGGCGACCCAAAGATGGAACATGACGACGACAATGAAGTAGCAGCATACACCACAAGAAGAAGCAGGACCACCCTACCTAAAGGACGTCCATTCCACATAAGAACTCCATTTGCAAAAAAGAAGGGAAAGAAGATTGTGAACAGATAGCTAGCTAAGATCTATTGTATTTAAATCATAGTCTTATTTCTCGATTGTATTACATGGGCACTTTTTGAACTCATGAATATTTTTAAATTTCATGGGAACTTTTTGAATTCATGAATATTTTTCATATTCAATATGAAAAAATATTGAATATTCATGAGGACACTCGATCTCGATCACCCTCCATCTCGATCGCTATCCCCCTCCATCTCGGTCGCTATCCCCATCCATCTCCATCTCGATCCCCCCCGCACCCTCCCCCGCTAGCTCCACCGCCGCCGACGACCAACCGCACCCTCCCCTGCTCCACCTCCGCCACCGACCCACCGCACCCTCCCCGGCCCGCTCCACCACCGCCGAGCACCCCCCGCACCCTCCCCCGCTCCACCGCCGCCGACGACCCACCACACCCTCCCCCTCTCCACCGCCGCCGCTGACCCCCCGCACCCTCCCCCGCTCCACCGTCACAAATGAATGCAACTAAAAATCCAAAAAAACGAATTTGATTATATTTTCAAATAACAAATTTGATGATATTTTCAAATAATAAACTTGATGGTATTTTTTCGATTCATAAATATTTTCAAATAACAAATTTGATGATATTTTTAAAAAATTATTACTGTTTTTTAAAAAAATTATTACTGTTTCATATTCATATTCATTTTCTAAAAAATTATTAGATGCAACAAAAAAAATAATAATAAATTACTTATGGCGCACCTCTGGCTGGTTCGCCATTGTTATGCAAAAAAAGTTACTTATGGCGCACCGCTGGGTGGTGCGCCATTGCTATATAAAAAAAGATTACTAATGACGCATTGCTCGGGGGTGCGCCATTGCTATCTAAAAGACATTCTAATGGCACACCGCTAGGTGGTGCGCCATTGCTAAGCCTCCCCCCACACTAAAATCCCCAATCTCTCACATTTCCCTCTAGTCCCTCCCCAGCTTCATCTCACCCGCGCCCGACCACCACCGACCACCACCGCCCCCGTGCTGGCCGTCCGCGGCCGTGCTCGCTGCCCCCGCCGCACCCGACCACCACGCCCCCAATGCCCCCTCCCCGAGACGAGCGCTGCCTCCCTCGCCGTCCCCACTCTGCCCGCGCCCGCGCCATCGACGTCCTCCCGCCCAAGCGCCCCCTCCCCCCGCGGCCCCGCCTGCGTCAACCTCGTGCTCGCCGACCAACACCGTGCGGCCTGCCCAAGAGGACCACTGCCGACTTCCTCTTCGACTATGAGGACCCGGACGAGCTCGGAAGCCCTCGAGCCATCCCTTCGACGCCTGCCGATTTCCTCCGCCTCGGCCATCATCGCCACCGCTCGACGCCGAATTCGCGCCGCCTCTACTAGCTCCGGCTACCTCGAGTTGCCCTCGACCTCCCCAGTGAGCACCCGAGCCGCTTCCCCCTCTTCCCCCTCTTGATTTCCTTCTGATGTGTTCTAGGGTTGGGGGTTGGGGAATTTTGGACAAGGAAAGGGGGTTGGAGAATTAAGTAGCTAGGGTTGGGGGTTTGCAAGAGAAGAACCTGTAGTGTTTGTGTAGCCCACTAGGAAGTGTACAATTTACTCTTTTTGTTATGGCTTTGGAGCACTGATCGGCTATAGTTGGTGCAGCAAAAGCTTTGATCATCGAACTGATTGTTATGGCTGTGCAGCATTCTACTTCCAGGAATTCTCCTGATGAACCTGACATGATTTCTTAGTAGGGGTTCAGTATTCACTAGTCTAATAAGTCCAAGTATCAGTAGCATTTTCTTCTTATTTTTCTCTGTCTATGTATAGATGTTGTAGGATCTCATTATAGAATGGATCTGGCATACGAAAATCCCTCTTAAGACTCAATGCTTACTAATCAGAAACAATTGACTGGCAATACTCTATGATCCTTGATTGAATTGAAACTGCTTAGATGGATGATGTCTTTTTCTATAGATGGATCCTCGGTCGGTCTTAGTTTAGTCTTGACAAAGTAAGTGCAAGCAGATTTGAGGTGACTGTAGTTTGGCATCTTCAAAATTTCACAAAGGTGGATAACCTTCTAATCAGCACTCACCTATGCTGCTCTTGCACTGATTTCAGCCCCCTCTCTCAGTTGTTCTATTGCATGCCCACGTATAGATAGAAGTTGTTCCCTGTGTTCCAAATAGGTGAGTGAGCCATGCATCGAAGTGCCTGCAAAAATCAAAATGTAACTAGTATAACACTGCATATTTAGTGTAGAATCTTGAAAACTGAATTTATGGCAGAATTAGTACATGAAAACTGAACTTCTTGTTACTGTAATTTAGTTACCAGTTTGGGAGTACAATTTGGAACATAGTATCAGTACTGATCTATTCTGAAAGATTAAAAGTAGATGGCCGTTCCTTAAAGAAACATGGCACAACAAAATTCAGAGGGACATCCTGAAGCCCCTATTCTTATGCAGGCAAATTCCTTGTGTTACTGTAATACTCCATGCAGGAAAAATTCCTAACTATTGGAGTAGCTTCTTCATAAGCTTTTTCTTGTTTATATATACTGATGATGAGTCTTGTTGAAACCTTACATATGTTGGTTCCTGCTTATTTTCTCCAATGGCACAAACTTGAGCTACTGTCAAAAAATTCAGTTAGGTACAATTAGCATCATGTAAGAAAATGGCCATAATGTGCCCTGATAATGATGTATTTTGTCATAAAAATATATAGTGGACTGCCATGATAATGACATGCTGCTAGTAGTTACTTCCATGAGTTGTTTTATTGACACGACACATTTGCAATGGAGGTTTATATATCTTTAGCCACTATTCATTAACAGCAAGTCAGTTTTGTTTATAGTAGAAAGTAAGTGTGTGGTTTGAAATTTTCATCTGATTATGGCATCTAGAATTATGTCAGTTTTGTTTTGTAACTAGAAGACCAAAGTGTGTTACTCACCTGGGATCTTAACTGTTGGGGGTAGTATTGTAACTAGAAGACCATGTATTTTTCAGAATTGAGCTAAAGATATGGGGGGTAGTATTTCTGATTTTAGAGCACCTTTGCTGGATGTATTTTACAGCAGCTGTTGGAATCAAAACAATGCTTGTGGGTTGTCCTGTTAAGTTGAGTGAGTCATTAGAGGGCAGATAGAGTCACCCACACCAATTAATGTTTATGAAGAAGAAGAATAAACCTGCTGCTGCTGTTATGCCTGTGTTCACTGCTGCTGCTGCTGTACTTGTGATGATGTTGTACTTGTGATGATGCTACTTGTGATCTTCTGAAATGACCCATTGGCGACTTCATTACGCGTGGATAATGATTTTGCAGGTACCCTGAGAGGCCCTTGAGTTTGCCGGAATGTCGATTAACTTCCGTTCCGGCAAATTCGGGTACTCCATATGTCCTATTTTCAGCAAAGGTCATGCTGAAATTTTCCATGAATTTTAGCATGACTTTGCTAAAAGTAGGACATATGGGGTACTTGCGACTAATGCATGGGCCGGGGTATCTTAGTACTTAATTAAGTAGGATCAACTGCCCCGCCATTCTTGCTGCATTAAACCATAGGTGGCAATAGAGCGAAGAGTGATTAGGCCCAACTTAGAATTCTCCTTCCCAGCTTAGCTGTTAGGGTGCCTCGGCGTCGACAAACCCTAAATGATAAAACCTTGGCTTTTAGGGTGCCTCAGTGTCGATAAGAACCTAAATGATGAAAGCTTAGGCTTTTAGGGTGCCTTGGCGTCGACAAACCCTAAATGATAAAAGCTTAGCTTTTAGGATGCCTCGGTGTCGGCAAACCCTAAATGATGAGACCATGATCTTGTTCCTTGACAATAACCAACTTTTTGACCAAACTTTTTTCCTATTTAGAGCAAAACATGGCCCACAACGATGAGGCCGGCGGTTCGGGCGGCAAGCAATTCTGGGAGCTATCCCAGGAGATGGAGGAACAACCTCACCGCTATGAGGACGCCGCGGAAGACACCGATCCTGACTACACAACCCCTAGTGGCGTCGGGGATGACACCACTGATGGTGCCGCCGAGGATGCCACCACTGATGGTGCCGCCGAGGATGCCACAACTGATGATGCCAGCGCACGCACAGATGGCAGCCAACCGAAGAGGCAACGGAAGGACCGGCGCCCGAACGTACTCCGCACCGTCAAGGAGGAATTTACTCAAGTGAACTCCAACGGGCGTCCAACGGCGCCCAAAGAATTAGTCAAGGGGTACTCGCTTCAGCTCGGGTGCATTCTCCGGAGCACCGTGACGATCAATACCGAGAACCTAAGGCATAAGGACCGATGGAATTTGCGCAACCTCCTCTTCACGAAGCTGCATGAACGATACAAGTTCCCCGCTGAATTTGTAAACACATGCCTCTTAGGGAATAAAGTGAGCAGTGCCACCCTCATGATGATGAGCACGACCCTATCTACTTGGAAAAGCGCGGTGAAGAGAATGATTGAAAAAGGTGATAGTTATGATAAGATCAAGGCGAAAAATCCTTCGATCAATGAAGATGACTACAAGGAGTTCAAGATCAAGTGCGAGAGTAGCGCAACCTCTGAATCAAGTCAGTGGGGGAAAGAAATGCGGGAGTTGAACTTAGGGGAACACAAGCTCTGTCCCGGCGGTTACAGAGTGGCGGAGCCTATATGGGACAAGGAGGACGCGGAGCGTGCCGACCAAGGCCTACCGCCCCGCTTCGAGAAATACCGTGACAAGCAGACCAGGAACTATGTCAGGACCCGGTAACAAAGGATCTTACGACAGATCCGAAGACCAGGGCGCTTGAGCTTGTTCTGGTGCAAGAGACTGAAAGCAGTAGCGCGGGGTCGTCTCAGAGCACCCCTTGGGACATCACTCTAAATAGGGCATTGAACGTATTGAAAAACAAGGATAAGCTCAGTAAGACGTCGTCAGCTGGTCGTGTGGCCGGCAAAGGCTTGTCCCCAAAATGGTCGTCATACTATAACGCTAGTGGGCGAAAGGAGAGAAAGACCAGCTTGGAAAGCCAGCCGCGCGAGGTTCAAGAACTCAAGGCACAAGTGGCGCGGATTCCGGAGATTGTCCAAGAGGAAGTGCAACAATAACTGGGATCGATGCTTGCTACCTCTTGAGCTTGCGTTGGATTTCCCCGAAGAGGAAGGGATGATGCAGCAGAGTAGCGTAAGTATTTCGCTCAGTTTTTGAGAACCAGGGTATCAATCCAGTAGGAGGCCACGCTCAAGTCCCTCGTACCTGCACAAATGATAGCTACTCCCAACCAACGTGATTAGGGGTTGTCAATCCCTTCGCGGTCACTTACGAGAGTGAGATCTGATAGATATAATATTTTTGGCATTTTTGGTATAGAGATGCAAAGTGAAAAGTAAAAGGCAAAGTAGAAAGCAAAGCAAGATTAAAGTGATGGAGATAGATATGATGAGAATAGACCCGGGGGCCATAGGTTTCACTACTGGCTTCTCTCAAGAGCATAAGTATTCTACGGTGGGTGAACAAATTACTGTTGAGCAATTGACAGAATTGAGCATAGTTATGAGAATATCTAGGCATGATCATGTATATAGGCATCACGTCTGTGACAAGTAGGCGGAAACGATTCTGCATCTACTACTATTACTCCACTCATCGACCGCTATCCAACATGCATCTAGAGTATTAAGTTAAAAACAGAGTAACGCTTTAAGCAAGATGACATGATGTAGAGATATAAATTCATGCAATATGAAATAAACCCCATCTTGTTATCCTCGATGGCGACGATGCAATACGTGCCTTGCTGCCCCTTCTGTCACTGGAAAGGACATCGCAAGATCGAACCCAAAGCTAAGCACTTCTCCCATGGCAAGAACTACCAATCTAGTTGGCCAAACCAAACAAATAATTCGAAGAGACTTGCAAAGATAACCAATCATGCATAAAAGAATTCAGAGAAGATTCAAATATTATTCATAGATAGACTTGATCATAAACCCACAATTCATCAGTCTCAACAAACACACCGCAAAAAGAAGATTACATCGAATAGATCTCCACGAGAGAGGGGGAGAAATTTGTATTGAGATCCAAAAAGAGAGAAGAAGCCATCTAGCTACTAACTATGGACCCGAAGGTCTGAGGTAAACTACTCACACTTCATCGGCGGGGCTATGATGATGTAGAAGCCCTCCATGATGACGACCCTCTCCGGCGGAGCTCCAGAAAAGGCCCCAAGATGGACTCTCGTGGATACAGAAAGTTGCGGTGGTGGAATTAGGTTTTTGGATCCTGTTCTGATCGTTTGGGGGTACATAGGTATATATAGGAGGAAGGAGTACGTCGGTGGAGCACCGAGGGGGCCACAAGGTAGGGGGGCGCGCCCCCACCCTCGTGACCGCCTCTTTAATTCCTTGGAGTAGGGTCCAAGTCTCCTGGATCACGTTCGGTGAGAAAATCACGTTCTCGAAGGTTTTATTCCGTTTGGACTCCGTTTGATATCCTGTTTCTCCGAAATACTGAAATAGGCAAAAAACAGCAATTCTGGGCTGGGCCTCCGGTTAATAGGTTAGTCCCAAAAATAATATAAAAGTGGAAAATAAAGCCCAATATAGTCCAAAACAGTAGATAATATAGCATGGAGCAATCAAAAATTATAGATACGTTGGAGATGTATCAGGCATCCCCAAGCTTAATTCCTGCTCGTCCTCGAGTAGGTAAATGACAAAAAGAGAATTTTTGATGCGGAGTGCTACTTGGCATAATTCAATGCAAATCTTCTTAATTGTGGTATGAATATTCAGATTAGGAAGATTCAAGACAAAAGTTCATATTGACATAGAGAATAATAATACTTCAAGCAAACCAACAATGCAATTATGTTTTCTTAAAGTAACATGGCCAAAGAAAGTTCATCCCTACAAAATCATATAGTTTAGTCATGCTCCATTTTCGTCACACAAGAATGCTCTCATCATACACAACCCCGATGACAAGCCAAGCAATTGTTTCATACCTTAATAATTTCAAACTCATAAACTTTCATGCAATACATGAGCGTGAGCCATGGATATAGCACTATGTGTGGAATAGAATATAATGATGAGGGTTATGTGGAGAAGACAAAAATGAGAAAGTCTCACATCAACGAGGCTAATCAATGGGATATGGAGATGCCCATCGATTGATGTTAATGCAAGGAGTAGGGATTGCCATGCAACGGATGCACTAGAGCTATAAATGTATGGAAGCTCAACAAAAGAAACTAAGTGGGTGTGCATCCAACTTGCTTGCTCACGAAGACCTATGGCACTTGAGGAGGCCCATTGTTGGAATATACAAGCCAAGTTCTATAATGAAAATTCCCACTAGTATATGAAAGTGATAACTCAAGAGACTCTCTATATGAAGAACATAGTGCTACTTTGAAGCACAAGTGTGGAAAAAAGGAATAGTAGCATTGCCCCCTTTTTTTGGGCCTTATTTTTTTTGGCCTTTCTCTTCTTTTGGGACAATGCTCTATTGAATGATGATCATCACACTTTTATTTATTTACAACTCAATGATTACAACTCGATACTAGAACAAAGTATGACTCTATATGGATGCCTCCGGCGGTGTACCGGGGTATGCAATGAATCAAGAGTGACAAGTATGAAAAAATTATGAATGGTGGCTTTGCCACAAATACTATGTCAACTACATGATCATGCTAAGCAATATGACAGTGATGAATGTGTCATGATAAACTGGATGGTGGAAAGTTGCATGGCAATATATCTCGGAATGGCTATGGAAATGCCATAATAGGTAGGTATGGTGACTGTTTTGAGGAAGATATAAGGAGGTTTATGTGTGAAAGAGCGTATCATATTACGGGGTTTGGATGCACCGACGAAGTTTGCACCAACTCTCGATGTGAGAAAGGGCAATGCACGGTGCCGTAGAGGCTAGCAATGATGGAAGGGTGAGAGTGCGTATAATCCATGGACTCAACATTAGTCATAAATAACTCATATACTTATTGCAAAAATCTACAAGCCATCAAAAACCAAAGTATTACGCGCATGCTCCTAGGGGGATAGATTGGTAGGAAAAGAGCATCGCTCGTCCCCGACCGCCACTCATAAGGAGGACCATCAAATAACACCTCATGTTTCAAATTTGTTGCATAACGTTTACCACACGTGCATGCTACGGGACTTGCAAACTTTAACTCAAGCACTTCTCAAATTCAAAATTACTCTACTAGCATGACTTTGATATTGCTACCTCCATATCTCAAAACAATTATCAAGCATCCAACTTTTCTTAGTATTCAACACACTCAAAAGAGAGTTTCACAAATCTTGAATACCAAGCATGTTACTATTAAGCAAATTACCATGCTATTAAGACTCTCAAAATAATTGTAGTGAAGCATGAGAGATCAATAGTTTCTTTAAAACAAATCCACCACCGTGCTCTAAAAAGAATCTAAGTGAAGCACATAGAGCAAAATTATAACGCCCAAAAGATATAAGTGAAGCACATAGAGCAAAACTACATAGCTCAAAAGATATAAGTGAAGCACATAGAGTATTCTATCAAATTCTAATTCATGTATGGCTCTCTCAAAAGGTGTGTACAGCAAGGATGATTGTGGCACACTAACACAAAAAGACACAAATAATACAAGACGCTCCAAGAAAAACACATATCATGTTGGTGAATAAAAATATAGCTCCAAGTAAATTACCGATGGAAGTGGACGAAAGAGGGGATGCCTTCCGGGGCATCCCCAAGCTTTGACTTTTTGGTGTCCTTGGATTATCTTGGGGGTGCCATGGGCATCCCCAAGCTTAGGCTCTTTCCACTCCTTGTTCCATAATCCATCACAAGAATTCACCCAAAACTTGAAAACTTCACAACACAAAACTTAAAGTAGAAAACTCGTGAGCTCCGTTAGCGAAAGAAAACAAAAAACCACTTCAATGTACTGTAACGAACTCATTCTTTATTTATATTGGTGTTAAACCTACTGTATTCCAACTTCTCTATGGATAATAAACTATTTTACTAACCATAGATTCATCAAAATAAGCAAACAACACACGAAAAACAGAATCTGTCAAAAACAGAACAGTCTGTAGTAATATGTAGCTAGTGCAATATATGGAACCCCAAAAATTCTAAAATAACTTTCTGGACGTGAGGAATTTATCTATTAATCATCTTCAAAAAGAATTACCTAAATAACACTCTCCAAATAAAAATGACAGCAGTTCTCGTGAGCGCTAAAGTTTCTGTTTTTTACAGCAAGTTCAACAAGACTTTCCCCAAGTCTTCCCAATGGTTCTACTTGGCACAAACACTAATTAAACAGAAAAAACACAACCAAAACAGAGGCTAAATAATTTATTTATTGAATAACAGCAAGGAAAAATATTGGGTTGTCTCCCAACAAGCGCTTTTCTTTAAAGCCTTATAGCTAGGCATTGGTAATTTTAATGATGCTCACAAGAAAGACAAGAATTGAAGCACAAAAGGAGCATCATAAAGCATGTGACAAACACATCTAAGTCTAACATACTTCCTATGCATAGGCATCTTAAAGGCAAACAAATTATCATAGAAAGCAAAAACTAGCATATGCAAGGAAGCAGAAAGAAATAATAGCAATCTCAACATAACGAGAGGTAATTTAGTAACATGAAAATTTCTACCACCATATTTTCCTCTCTCGTAATAATTATATGTAGGATCATAAGCAAATTCAACAAAATAGCTATCACATAAAATATTTTCAACATGATCCACATGCATGCAAAGTTGACACTCTTTCAAAATAGTGGGATTAACATTAACTAAAGTCATGACCTTTCCAGACCCACCTTTATCAAAAATTTCATAAGATTGATCATTCTCCAAATTTGTGGGATCTAAAGTTGATACTCTTCCAAACCCACCTTCAATAATATTGCAAACACTATTATCAATCTCATATTCATCATGGGGCTTAAATAAATTTTCAATATCATAAGAAGAATCACCCCAATCATGATCATTGCAACAAGTAGAGGACATAGCAAAACTAGCATCCCCAAGCTTAGGGTTTTGCATATTATTAGCACAATTGGCATCAAGAGAGGTTATAGTAAAATCATTGCAATCATGCTTTTTATTCAAAGATCTATCATGAATTGCTTCATAAAGTAATTCATCACACTTTTCAGATTCATGAATTTCAAGCAAAACCTCATAAAGATAATCTAGTGCACAAAACTTACTAGCAACTGGTTCATCATAATTAGATCTCTTTAAAAGATTAGCAAGCGGATGAGGACCCATAGATCTTAGGTTCTCTGTTTAGTAATAAATAAACAACTATTCCAACCATACGAGCAAACAACAAACTGGCAAAAGAGGCAAATAGAGAGGGAGGATAGAGAGAGGGCGAATAAAACGCCAAGGGTGAAGTGGGGGAGAGGAAAACGAGAGGCAAATGGCAACTGATATAATGCGAGAGATAGGGATTGTGATGGGTACTTGGTATGTTGACTTTTTGCGTAGACTCCCCGGCAACGGCGCCAGAAATTCTTTTTGCTACCTCTTGAGCTTGCCTTGGATTTCCCCAAAGAGGAAGGGATGATGCAGCAGAGTAGCGTAAGTATTTCCCTCAGTTTTTGAGAACCAAGGTATCAATCCAGTAGGAGGCCATGCTCAAGTCCCTCGTACCTGCACAAAACGAGAGCTACTTGCAACCAACGCGATTAGGGGTTGTCAATCCCTTCACGGTCACTTACAAGAGTGAGATCTGATAGATATAATATTTTTGGTATTTTTGGTATAGAGATGCAAAGTGAAAAGTAAAAGGCAAAGTAGAAAGAAAAGCAAGATTAAAGTGATGGATATTGATATGATGAGAATAGACCCGAGGGCCATAGGTTTCACTAGTGGCTTCTCTCAAGAGCATAAGTATTCTACGGTGGGTGAACAAATTACTGTTGAGCAATTGACAGAATTGAGCATAGTTATGAGAATATCTAGGCATGATCATGTATATAGGCATCACGTCCGTGACAAGTAGGCCGAAACAATTCTGCATCTACTACTATTACTCCACTCATCGACCGCTATCCAACATGCATCTAGAGTATTAAGTTAAAAACAGAGTAACGCTTTAAGCAAGATGACATGATGTAGAGAGATAAATTCATGAAATATGAAATAAACCCCATCTTGTTATCCTCGACGGCAACGATGCAATACGTGCCTTGCCGCCCCTTCTGTCACTGGGAAAGGACACCGCAAGATCGAACCCAAAGCTAAGCACTTCTCCCATGGCAAGAACTACCAATCTAGTTGGCCAAACCAAACGGATAATTCGAAGAGACTTGCAAAGATAACCAATTATACATAAAAGAATTCAGAGAAGATTCAAATATTATTCATAGATAGACTTGATCATAAACCCACAATTCATCGGTCTCAACAAACACACCGCAAAAAGAAGATTATATCGAATAGATCTCCACGAGAGAGGGGGAGAACTTTGTATTGAGATCCAAAAAGAGAGAAGAAGCCATCTAGCTACTAACTATGGCCCCGAAGGTCTGAGGTAAACTACTCACACTTCATCGGAGGGGCTATGATGATCTAGAAGCCCTCCGTGATGACGGCCCTCTCCGGCGAAGCTCCGGAACAGGCCCCAAGATGGGATCTCGTGGATACAGAAAGTTGCGATGGTGGAATTAGGTTTTTGGCTCCCGTTCAGATCATTTGGGGGTACATAGATATATATAGGAGGAAGGAGTGCGTTGGTGGAGCACCGAGGGGCCCATGAGGTAGGGGGCGCGCCCTAGGGGGGTGGGCGCGCCCCCCACCCTCGTGACCGCCTCTTTGACTCCTTGGAGTAGGGTCCAAGTCTCCTGGATCATGTTCGGTGAGAAAATCACGTTCCCGGAGGTTTTATTCCGTTTGGACTCTGTTTGATATTCTGAAATAGGCAAAAAAAACAGCAATTCTGGGCTGGGCCTCCAGTTAATAGGTTAGTCCCAAAAATAATATAAAAGCGGAAAATAAAGCCCAATATAGTCCAAAACAGTAGATAATATAGCATGGAGCAATCAAAAATTATAGATATGTTGGAGACGTATCAATGCTCACTGGCATTATGCCTACCTTGATTCATGGGCTAACGACGTGGATTGCGGGCGGCCAACAAGGACCGCCCCTGATTCCCAGCTTCACGGCCAGCAACTCGCACAACGCGCAGGCGGCGCCATTGGTGTCTCCGGCGGAGGCGGTATTGGTGTCTCCGACGCCGGCACGGGCATTGGAGCTTAATGCACCCGGGTGTACGCCGGCCGGCACCTCGGCAGCAAGCGGCGCCTTCGTCAGTTGCATGCCCGCCGTTGGCGGTGCCTCGACATTAGCTGAGCTCGACGCCATCATCACGGTAACTAATTAAGCCTCTCGGCTGAGGACTTCATCTCCTTGCCTTTGATTGGGCATCCCTGACGCCCTACATGTTTTCGCAGGGCGCCACCGACGTTCCGTGCACTCTCTTGCACTTCGTGAATGACGAGTTGGTCGATGTCGCCAAGGGCAAAATCATTCAACCGGGCAACCCCGTGTTCCATGGTAATCCGATGCCACCCACCGTGTATAGGGTTCAACTAGTTCGGGTGCTGCCAGGCTGCGACGAGTTGTTACCTCCGATTCGACCCGCCGGGGCTGACGAAGATGATCTGATGACCCTCAGCGTCTGTCTAAGCTGGCCCCTGCTTTGGCCGAAGAGCCAGATTCGTTTGGGGGCGGGGGACACCACCCCAAATACAACACCGCCAGTCGTGCCGGCGCCAAGCCATGGCAAGACCGCCGCAACGCTACCGGACATGCCGGACATCCCTATGGCACAGGATCCGGACGACGACGACAACGACGACGGTACGTTTACCAATGTTGATAAGTACTTTGCCAAACATGGGTACGGTGGCGAATTCTTCAGGCCTCTTTCTCAAGAACCCAACCCTGAAAAAGACGACCGCAATCATGCTGGTACCGCGGAGAAACCAAATTGCAACAGGAGTCGTCTGGCGTTCAGTTCTCAGGAGACGCCTCCAGCTGCCGCCTTCACCGAGCCTCAGATAGCCGAGGTGCCAACTATTATTAGCCCCAACACACTCAAGAAGGCGGTCTGTGAGAAGAACTTGATCCCATTAAAACAGAAGAAGAAGGGACGGAAAAGAAAGAGTAACAAGGGTGCGAGCCAGCCGGCACAAAGTACGATCCGTGCTCAGGACAGTCCACCTTCACCTAAGGATATCTCGAGTATTTTCGCTGAGTATGGAGATGCAGATCATTAGAGACAAGACCTCGGACATCGTGATAGTCGACCCCTTCTACATGTGTGCCAAGATCTTGGGCAGCGCTGGGGACCGGCAGGTCGCGAGTCCGTACCTCGAAGGCGTCATTCTGGCAAACCCAGATAAGGATAACTTCCTCGTGCCTTACTTTCCCGAGTAAGTCATCCCCTCACCGCCCCGTACATATGATTTCTTAGATTTCGATCGTTCTTTTTTTTTTCTAACATTCCGTGTTTTATGCAGTGACACACATTGCACACTCATCCTCTTAAGCCCGAAATATTCCATGGCCATGTATTTCGACTCGGACCGTCAGTCAAAGAAAGACTACACAAATATCAAGAAAGTTCTTGATGATGTTCTCCCCGGCTACGCCAAATCTGAAGGCACCTTCACCAGGCCAGTTCGTAGGTACGACAAGCACGTGTTCGCCCATACTACGATGTTCCCCTGCGTCAAGCAGCCGCCAGGCGGTCATAAGGATGCCTACTACACCATCCATCACATGCAGGCGATCGTACGGGACCATAATCACCTTCTGCTACCAAATAATTTCAAAGATTGCACCGCAAGATTGTCGGCAATCCAGGATGCGGACATCAGACAAGAATTCTTTTGCATCCAGTCGGAGTTTGCGGAAATCATCCATCAAGATGT
Source organism: Triticum urartu (assembly GCF_003073215.2). Classification (NCBI taxonomy): domain Eukaryota; kingdom Viridiplantae; phylum Streptophyta; class Magnoliopsida; order Poales; family Poaceae; genus Triticum; species Triticum urartu. Next base: position 18,754,948 of record NC_053026.1, read on the forward strand.
CCTTCGTACCTCGGGGCAGTTCTACCTCAGATATCAACCGTCTAACAGTGAGATAGACACAACGCTACAAATGCAGGCTGACAACGCCCGCGATTTCATGACCATCACGAGAGACGGCGGCTTCATCCACGCTCTGGTCCCTGAGTCGAGTCGAAAGTAGTGATGCTATGTGTAGTTCTGAAACATCGATTGGCTCATGTTGTAATTAAACTTTAATGAACTTGTATGTCTCTTTGGTATGGACAGTCGTTCAACTTAGATGTAATCGATGCTATTTATTAGTAGGACCATGAATCGTGCTATTAATGTGTTGCTTTTCTCTTCCGATCCTTTTGTTGCATACTTATATATTGCTTATGTATTGTCTGTGAATTGCTACTAACTTCTTGTTTGGCTAGTGCATAGAGATGCCGTCGTATGTCATGTACAAGGGTAAGGTTCTCGGAGTCTACGATGACTGGGAGGAGTGTCGGAGACAGGTTCACCGTTTCAGTGGTAACAGTTACAAAGAGTACACCACTAGGGTGGAGTCGGAAGTTAGATACGCGCGCTATCTAGCGGGAGAGAGGAGGGAGCGCTGGAGGAACCGGATGAAGACCGGTTTCATCGCGATTATGCTCATCGTGATGACCGCAGTTCTATTCTATGTGATGGTAGTTTAGATGATCGATATCGACTTGTAATGTGAAGACAAACTTGCTACTCGCGGTTTCGAGACTTGTAATGTTCTAACTTTGTTCGGTATTTTAAATTCGGAGACTAATATGATGAATTGTATTCGGAGACTAATCTTTTATTGTATTCGATGAATCTACTGTTGCTGTGTGGTGCTAGCTATATTCTGTCCAATAATATATTTTATAACCTGTGAAAATATCAGAAAAGAAAAAAATCCCTAATATTCATACTAGTGGCGCACCACCACATAGTGCGCCATTAGTAAGACAGAGCACACTAATGGCGCATCATCCACAAGTGCGCCATTAGTATGCCAAAGCACATGGGTAAATATGGCCCCCTGGGAGGCATACTAATGGTGCACCGTGGGCTATACTAATGACGCACTGCATGGTGCGCCATTAGTATACCAGATACTAATGACACACCACAGATGCGTCATTAGTAAAAATACTAATGGCGTGCTAGTAGTGGCGCACCTGTAGTGCGCCATTAGTAGGCAAAAAAGGTGCGCCATTATTAGGCCTTTCCTAATAGTGTTGTGTTAACACTTTTTAGAAAACACTAATCACACAATAAACAAAGGTTGATGTGAAAACTGACTGGTGGGTCCTGCTGTAAGCGATGGCATGTCATGTGAAGGTTGACACCGTTTGACTCAACTGTTAAGGGCCCACATGTCATACTCTAGTCCACGCTCTCACCCCTTCTTCCTCCTTGGGCTAAATGCCACGGCCGTGCTCCCATCGACGCGCTCTGGGGAGGCGGCGGCCGCCGCCGCTGCTGTCTAGGATAGCGGCCTCCTCTGCCGCCTGCTGCCCGCCAGTGCGTCTTCCACTAACCACTCGAAGTTGTCGAGTCCAGCGGCAACAGCGGGTCGCGGTGGAGGTCTGTGCATCGCCGCCCTCACTCCGCGCCTCTCCAGCATGATCCTGCCAAGATCCAAGGGCCACACATGTCGGATTCATCCTTCCGCAGACGGCCATGGCTCACCTGATTCACATGGGCAGAGATCGGGGGCGGCGGCTGATGGTCGTGGTCGGGGAAGAGAGGACCTGGCCACCTGGCCGTCATCTTGAGGGCTTCCCGACATGATTACTCCGACGGAGAGTTCGACCGCGGCATGACGGAGCTTCCAGTGGATTTGGTGCGCGTCTCTGCCGTCGCCGGGGATGAGAGAGGCTGGGGATTTGGTGCGCGCCTCTGTCGTCGCCTTCCCGGAGCCGTCCGAACTCGTCGTTTTCCGGTGGGCAGGTGCTCCTGGAGGCGGTCAGGTTGCCGAGCGCGAGCCTCGTGGCACCAGGCACAGATGTGTGTGCATGCCACGCCACCGTTCACCGGCGTCTATGGCAGCAACCGAGTAGCACTTGTGGTGTGTGCCTATCAGGTATTCGGCGAAATGCCAACACCACTCAGAGCATGGTTAATAAGAGAGGCAGCAGCCGGCTCTATAGTCATGTCCATGTCATCTATAGTCTTCATACAGCCAACACCATATAATAGGACAGCTATAGGTTGGCTGTTGGGTTGGATTTAAGTATTAATCTTTGCATGCTGGGATTGGGAGGAATGGCAAAGCGCTGGTTTACAGGCAGCAGCTCGGGCTGCAAGCCAGCTATTGCGCCTCGTAACATGCGTATAGGCGGGCGACTAGTGAAGAGCCGGCTCTACTCTCTCTCCTCACTTCTCTCTCTTTCATGTAGGATTTTTGTGATGTGGCAAGTCTTGTAGCCTGCTGAGTAGGACTTATTATACTTGCTCTCAGGGAGGAAGAGGAGAGGTTCACTGGGTGGCTTAACGTCCGTCTTCTTCCGTTTTCCTTGTGCCATGTCATCACGTACAGCGGGACCCGGACGTCAAGTTTGCACTCAAACTGTTCTAGTAAGTTAATCAGCATTTTTTGAAAACTGTTAACACAATGGTGGTGGTTTTTTGATTTTTTTTCAAAAGATGGTGGTTTTTGAATTAGGGTCACCAATTGTGGTGGTTTTTTGCAATTTACTCAAGATGTTGCTTGTTTTTTTACCGAGGTTGTTTACTTCCTTGAGGATCATCCATTGGTTCTATTTATACCAAATATTTAGGCCAACTCCACCGCGCGACCCCATCCCGTCCGTTTGGGGTAAAAGGGACAAACGAGGCGGTCCAGCGCGCGACTGCCCGGACCCATCTGGTTCGTTTTGCGTCCGGGCCGACCCATTTCGAGCGCAAACTTGTGCCGGGTTTGGGTCGCGATGGACACCAAACGGACGCACGCCTCGTCCGCATCGGGGCCGCATGGCAGGCGGCCACCTACCTCCCACCGCCCGACATCAATGCGCACGCGTGGCCGGCCCCGCCTGTCATCCGCCCAGGCGAACGGTCGCGGCCCTTCTTAAATGGGAACCCGTGGACTGGTCGTCGTCCACACTCCCCCACTCCACCTTGCGGCCTTCTCGAAACCCGACAACCCCAAACCCTAGCCTCACCTCGAACTCGTCGGCCGGCCACCTCGCAGCCATGGGGTTATGGAACTACGATCGCAAGGGGAAGCACGACCGCAAGGCTGGCTCCTCGTCGGGGCGCTGCCGTGGCTCCGTGAAGAAGAAGGAGCCCGCATCACCACTACGCCGGCTGTAACGCCCCAGATATAACTTTCCCAGTTTGTACTCCAACTCTTGCCATTTCCGGCGTTAAGTTATATTTATTTCTCGGGTTCGGGGCTTTGTCTCCGTGTGTTGTTTTCGTTTTCATGCATGTCATATCATGTCATCATGTGCATTGCATTTGCATACGTGTTCATCTCATGCATTCGAGCATTTTCCCCGTTGTCCGTTTTGCATTCCGGCGCTTCGTTCTCCTCCGGTGGTCAATTCTACCTTTCTTTCGTGTGTGGGGATCAAACATTTCCGGATTGGACCGAGACTTGCCAAGCGGCCTTGGTTTACTACCCGTAGACCGCCTGTCAAGTTTCGTACCATTTGGACTTCGTTTGATACTCCAACGGTTAACCGAAGGACCGAAAAGGCCTAGTGTGTGTTGCAGCCCAACACCCCTCCAATTTGGCCCAAAACCCACCAAACTTTGCTCCATCATCTAGAGCGTTCGATCACGATCGCGTGACCGAAAATCGCACCTCATTTGGACTCTCCTAACTCCACTTATGCCTATAAATAGACCCCCCCCCCGTTTTCGGACCGAACCCTAAAAAAATAGATCCCTCCGCGCCGGACGTGTCCGTCCGCCGCCGGACACGCCGCCCGCGCCCAACCTCAGGGCGACACGTGGCGCTCGCCACCTCTCCGACGCCGCGGCCCGGGAGGCCCAAATCAGGCCCCCGCGAGCCCGAGGCCGCCGCCGCCTAGCACCCGCGCCTCCGCCGCCCTTCGTCCTCGAGCCCGGCCGCCCCGCCGCCGTGGGCCAACTCCGGTGGCCGGCGCCGCCTCGCCGCCACCGCCTGCGGCGCCCCTTGCCGCCATGGGCCGCTGCCGCCCCGGGCGCCCACCGCACCGGCTCCGCCGCCTCCTCCACCGGCCGGCCCCGCCGCCCCCTTCTTCGGGCCCCTCCGGCCACCTCCGACGGACTCCGGCGCCGGCCATCCTCGGGAGACGCGCTCCGGTGAACAGTGCATCGGGCCGGATCTCAGATCTAGATTCAAATCGGGTTGACTTTCCCTCCGAACCCTAATTTTTGAGCAAACTTTGACCTGCCATATCTCCGCATCCGTAGCTCTGTTTTAGACATATAGTATATCAAAATGTTCGTCTCGACGAGTACATCATTTCATTCCATTGCATCATTTTTATTTGAGTTCATCTTGATGCCCGAAATGCTGCTAGAAGGAGGCTTCGTGAGTTAATTGTCAGATCTGCTAGTTCATCTTAGACTTTTGTCATTTTTGCCATGATTATTGTGTGCATGATATGCCTGTGAGTCCTTCATATGTTTTGTTAAGCATCTTGTTATCTTTCCAGAGGTGCAACCCATGCATTTTTAGGATGTGTGTGGTGACTTGTGCAATCTTGCAAAGTGAGGCACCCGGTAAATCTGTTTTCAGGGACTTAGTTGTTTTCACTAAGTCTGGGATTATTTAGTTCATGATGCCATATGTTCGTGCTGTTTCCTAGTGATCTGTGCCTCTTTTGAGGATGATCAGTAAAGGAGTTTTGTTAATCTTGTTATGCTCTATCCATCCATGTCTTTTTTGCCAATTATGGGGCACCCTAGCTTGAGTCAATCGAGCTCTACTTTTGCTTCATGGTGAATCTGGGCAGATCGTCAACTCGTTTGCGATTTTGCCGATGTTATTGTAGTTGATCCATGCATGCTATGCCATTGTTCTTGCCATGTCTAGCTAGCATTTTGTGCCTTCTTAATGGATGTATGCTTGCCTTGCCATTACTTGCACCGTAGTGAGTGCATCGAGCTCGTTTACATGCCTTCGTCAGTTAAATTTCAGCATGTCTCAGTTTTCACTAAGTCTGAAAACTGATTGTGTTTTAGCTATATTCGTGTGCTCGTTAGTATATGTTGTGATCCCTTTTGGCCCCAGGTCACTTAGGGTCTTTTGTTAAGCTTGTTGAGTAGCTCCATGCCATGTTCTTATTTATCTTAATCAGGTCATGTATCATGCTGTTTTGCTGCTCCGAAGAGAGCTTCATGATCTGAAATTTCAGACTAGTGTTAAATTTCTCTAAGTCTGGAATCTGTTTTGCATTTGCGTTTTTGCCATGCTTGTTTGAACCTCATAATGGATGAATTGGCCGTGGCTCAGTGCTAGTCTTTTGTTAAGCATCTTGAATGCTTCCCTGCCATGTATTTTCATGCCATGTTTGGGTGATATAGCATGTTCGTTTCATTGCATTTAGATGCCTACTTGCTGTAAATTGCAGACCGTTGTCATTCTTAAATCACTTGCCATTTCCAAACCGTAACTCCGATTCCGGCGTTCTTTATATCGTTTTCAAGCGATTTCTTCCCATCTTTCCAGTGGCATACTTGGATTTCCAAGTTGAGGCCAGGTTCATGTATTTCCTGTCATATCTTGCATTTTGCATCCCGCATCGCATCCCGCATAGCATACCATCATTGCATCTTATTGTTTGAGCTTGCACGTGGTTGATTGTATCCTTGTTGCTTGTTTGTCTTGTTTGGGTAGAGCCGGGAGACGAGTTCGCTAACGAGGAGCCCGTTGAGTTTGCTTTTGAGGATCCAGTCAACTCTGACAGCTTTGCAGGCAAGATGATCATACCCTCGAAATCACTACTATCTTTGCTATGCTAGTTTGCTCGCTCTTGCTATGCCAATGCTACGATGCCTACCTTTTGCTTGTCAGCCTCCCAATTGCCATGTTGAACCTCTAACCCACCATGTCCTAGCAAACCGTTGATTGGCTATGTTACCGCTTTGCTCAGCCCTTCTTATAGCGTTGCTAGTTGCAGGTGAAGATTGGAGTCGTTCCTTGTTGGAACATTTATTTACTTGTTGGGATATCATTATATTGCTATGTTATCTTAATGCATCTATACACTTGGTAAAGGGTGGAAGGCTCGGCCTCTCGCCTAGTGTTTTGTTCCACTCTTGCCGCCCTAGTTTCCGTCATATCGGTGTTATGTTCCCAGATTTTGCGTTCCTCACGCAGTTGGGTTATAATGGGAACCCTTTGATAGTTCGTCTTGATTAAAGCTTTTCCAGCAATGCCCAACCTTGGTTTTACCATTTGCCACCTAGCCCTTTTCTTTCCCTTGGGTTCTGCAGACCCAAGGGTCATCTTATTTTCACCCCCCCCGGGCCAGTGCTCCTCTGAGTGTTGGTCCCACTGAGCGATGTCTGAGGCTACCAGGGGCAACTCTGGGCTGGCTTACCCGACGTCTGGCTCATCTGAGTGTGCCCTGAGAACGAGATATGTGCAGCTCCTATCGGGATTTGTCGGCACATTCGGGTGGTGTTGCTGGTCTTGTTTTAACCTGTCGAAATGTCTTGTTGTACCGGGATACCGAGTCTGATCGGAATGTCTCGGGTGGAGGTATATTCCTTCGTTGACCGTGAGAGCTTGTCATGGGCTAAGTTGGGACTCCCCTGCAGGGATTGAACTTTCGAAAGCCGTGCCCGCGGTTATGGGCAGATGGGAATTTGTTAATGTCCGGTTGTAGATAACTTAATCATAAACTTAATTAAAACGAATCAACCGTGTGTGTTACCGTGATGGCCCCTTCTCGGCGGAGTCCGGGAAGTGGACACGGTGTTGGAGTAATGCTTGCGCAGGTTGTTCCTCTAGATTCTCGCTCGCGCTTTGCCTTCTCTTCTCGCTCTCTTATGCGTATAAGTTAGCCACCATATATGATAGTCGCTTGCTGCAGCTCCATATATTTTTGCCTTACCCCTTCCTATAAGCTTAAATAGTCTTGATCGCGAGGGTGTGAGATTGCTGAGTCCCTGTGGCTCACAGATACTATAACTCCAGATGCAGGTCCAGGTGATTCCGCTTCAGGTGACGCATACGAGCTCAAGTGGGAGTTCGACGAGGACTCTCAGTGCTACTATGTCTCTTTTCCTGATGATCAGTAGTGGTGCCCAGTTGGGTTTGATCGGGACCGTGTCGCATGTTGGGTTTTCTTCTATTTTGGCGCCGTAGTCGGGCCATGAGTGTTTGGATGATGTATGTTATTTATGTACTTTGATGTGACGTGGCGAGTGTAAGCAAACTATGTATCTCCCCTTTTATTCTATATATATTACATGGGATGTTGTGATGATTGCCTAACTTGCGACATTGCTTTCAATGCGGCTATATCTCTAAGTCATGCCTTGACACATGGGAGCTATAGCCGCATCGAGGGCGTGACACCGGCCCCCCGCGCCGCCCGCGTTCTCCATCGCACCCACGGCCGTCGACGAGCACAACCGGCACTACATCGAGGCGGCCGTATGCCACCGCTATTGGGAGACGAGGACGCCGCTACCCTGGAGCGACGTCCACCTCCCCAACAACTGGCACTTGTCGGCCGACCGCGTGCCGAGATCCCGCCGGTCTCGCTGAGCGGCTGTGCGTGCCGCCAGGAGATCGAGCGCCGCTGCCGCCTCCTCTCGGACGACCTCTACTACGACGAGAGGTACGCCCCCGACTCGCCCCTGTGGGACACTTGGTTCCGGGATGATCACGACATGCGGCGGGCGTCCTTCTTCGCCGGCACGTCGACGGGGCCGCGACGGCCACGTGAGCACCGAGGGGCTGCTCCCCAGGTGCGCGGGCGTACGCGGGTGCGCGGCCTCACGCCCATGCCGTCGCCGTCGCCATCTCCATTGCCGCCACTACCTCCTTGCATGACAGCGGAGGAGGAGGCCCGTCTCATGGTGCATGCCATGGAGGACTTCATGCACACGCACGACGAGCGCCAATGGGAGGGCCTTGGGGAGATGATGACCCTCTCCGCGGCCGGCGACGTCGCCATCCCCGAGTTGGAGATGGTGGCGAAGGAGGAGGTGATGGAGAAGGCGCCGGTGGCCGCGTTTCACCCGGGCCTGGTGGGCCAGCACTGGAGCTGGTAGTGCACTACTCTCGAGATGGCGGCCGCCGTGGGAGGAGTGGACTGGTGCCCCACGCCGCCGCGGTCACCGGAGCGGGACACCTCGCCGCGGGAGGAGGTAGCGCAGGCACCTGCCACCTTCCACCACGTCGCCCCCGTCCACCACGGATCGCCGGCCCACCCGTCGACGCCGCCGGACTATGTCGACCTCGTCAGCGATGACGACGACACCGGCGGCCACTGAAGACGGCGACGGCCATGGCATCGACGGGCGAGGCAGGAGCTCGCGGGCGGCATTTTTTTTATTTTGTTTTTATGTTAATTATGGCACTGGGCCGTTTTGTGGCCGTGACCCCTAAATTATGCTTTAAGTTTTTTTAACTGTGTTTATTTATTTATTTAGGCATTTTATTTAAGTTTTTTCTTTTTTTAATCACTTCCACCCCGGACATGATTTAGGGTGCGGCCGTGCGTTGGACGCACTCACCACTCAACGGACAGATGCGGACATGGGCGAACCCATTGCCACCTCGAAGGGGCAAAATCCGGCCAAACCGGACGTCCGTTTGGGGTCATGCAGTGGAGTTGGCCTTAGGTAATATACATTGGTTTCCTGTATATAATTTCTGTTGTAGCTGACTAGTAGTTAGGGCAGAATATCTTATCATCTTTTTTGACTAGCAAGTTGAACCTGATTTGAAATGGATTGACTGCATTGTAGTCAGCTTGTCAATGAAATGTTCTGCTGCAGTTCATTCTTCTTCAAGGATCCATTGCATCTGGTTAGGTGTTCAAATGGTCTATTACGATTCCATCTTTGCTGTTGAGATTATCCACGGTTAGGCTCAGGTCCCGGATTTGTCCCCCCCTTCACACACTCTAACTCTCAGCCATGTCCCTTTTTCTCTGTAACCAGCGCAAGGCTATATCTGCTATTTTGCTTATCTAGTACCCTTTTTCAGGTCGAAAGCAGATTGACCTCAACATGATTTGTGTGGCAATACAAATTGCGGAAGTAAGCTGAAATACATGATCACATCACTTCTAGCTTGTAGGCAATACAAATTGCGAAAGTAAGCTGAAATACATGATCACATCACTCTAACCCCCCGCCATGTCCCTTTTTCTCTGTAACCAGCCTAAGGCCATATCTAGTACCTTTGTTCAGGTCGAAAGCAGATTATCTCAGGCAGGACCTCAACAGGATTCATGTGGAAATACAAATTGTAGAAGTAAGCTGAAAATTCAGTCTGATCATTCGTTACTACTACCCTTATGATGTGCCATTCCTGCAGTGTTATTTGCTCAGCTGCTCACATCACTTGTAGCTTGTAGGCTACTCATGATCAATTTTCTGTTGCATCCATGCCACTTCTGGCATCTGTGTGTGTCTGATAATATGCATGCCGGCGATCAAAAAATTTCAGTGTGGCTTACAACATACGCTGTTGATGGAGCAAGCAAGTTTAAAACCTAGATTAATACATATTCCAGTATGTTTGGTCAGTCTGAAACCGGCGAAATGTCTTTTCATCTTTAACTGTATTCTCTACTTTTCGTCACAAGGTTTCAGTTCTTCCACCAGAGCTGGCTGACAGAATGCGACACAGTTCTTCTACTATCTCTAGCAACACCCAACACGATATACAGACAACAAAAAGACCACCAAAACATAAGTAAAAGTCAAGTCATCGCAGAAAAAACTAAAACGAAACAATCGACCGCAATAACATGCTAGAGAAAAAAGACAATCCGATGAGTGAGGAAAGTCGCGGGGAAGCGCGCGTTATCCTCTACTATGATACAGTGTACTCTTTTTTAGCTGACAAAATAGTTCGGTAGGAACCCAACTTGGCTCACTTTTCTCTTTGAGGATGGAGCATTAGTTGTTGGGATTTTCTTTTCATGAATTAGTTGCGTGTTTGATAGCTACATCATCTTGATGCAAAGGTCAAAGTATCAACAAAATTATACATTTTGACAAAAAAGGCAAGTAAATGCAATTTTATTGAAAGCTCTCACAGTCTCCGACCTACCTGAGGACCAAACTTATAAAAATGGTACTCTCAGCTATCCTTATTGTTCTACCACCAGATGGCCAGTCAGTGTATATCTCTGCCTACCACCCAACTCTCTTATAAAGAGGAAGGCTTCCCTAAGAAAAGATGAGTACCTTGTTCGTCATTTAGTTTTCCCTTAGAATTATCTAATATCACTTCATGCATTGTTTGCCGTCTCTGCAAAAGTAGGGTTCCGAATTTGATGAGTATAGGCTTTGAAGGTGTCAGGAATTACCAATGAATTACTGGAATTATAACATGCACCTTTTTACCTTCTCTGTCACCGTTCATCTCACTCCTACTCTAACACTTCTACGTTAGACGCGACCATGGTCTGCGTAATCATACCACCTCATAGCATCACACAATAATGATCATGATGGGAAGCTGGGCCGTCTGAAGAATTGGCTTCTTTTTTTGTCAAGGTCATTTTCTTTCTTAAGGATTACCCAGGGGTTTTATGGATTCTTAATATTTAGGTAATATATATTGGTTTCCTGAATGCGGCAAAGCGGACAGCGAGCATGCATACTCACTTTCCAGATGATGGTATTAACTCCAATTCACAGAGCCAACTCCATAGAAAGAGCACAACCAAAAAAATGGGTGGAAAGAAACTCCGTTGAGACTTGGGAGCACTGTGCTCGGAAATTGAAGCTTGTATACCAGAATTCTGTGTGGTGATCAGGTTTTCCTCATCTAGTAGGTACAAATATTCTGAGAATACTCTATACTGGATCTTATACTACCCGGTGTCCGGTTTTGCCCCCTTGTTTACTCTATCCGTTGGACTGAAAGTGGGCTGCAATTAAATTGCAGCCAGCCGGTTCTTGAACTCAAGACCTCTTGACTCCAATACCATGTGAACTGCACGCACCAGCCAATTCACTGAAAAGCTCAAGTTGATGGAGAAAGGTGGACTATGCATTTATACGTTAACAGATAGGAAAAAAAAGTCATTTGCTTCCGAAGCTAAGATGACAAACAAACTTGACTTGGCCACAAACTTTGCAAAAGCTAAGAAATTGTATATGAAAGTAGAACAAAGGATAACCTTCTTTTTTCCCCCAAGAACTAGCACCTCCAGATACTACTTCACAAATCCAAAATGCACTAACTGGTGCCTGGGCCAGGGCTAGCTCTCAGCAATGAATTGGCCGTTTGAACACTTTACCAAGTTCCACTATGCTTGCACAATTCTCCTCAAAATCTTCCACTGGAAGGGCAAGCACCTTGAAGTGGAGCCAATACTCCCCAGCGGTAAGAAAAAGATCCTCAATTTGATTGGCTGCACTATCCCAATTTGCGTGATTTGGTTATTGTTGCCTGTCGATAAGAAGCTACGACTCTTGCATCATCACAATAACTTGAAGAATATTCAGTATTCAAGGTTCTATTGTTGGCAATCTGCCTCCCATTGTCCTCCTCGTCTCACTTTCAATCTGGGTTGGCATATAGCGCACCCTTCCTCAATTGGCTTGTGTGCCTGGTCACCCTGCAATATGGCCGACAACAAGAGAGATAAATCAGCTAACCATGTCAGTGATGGCCGAGGAGACAACAGACACAGCCATGGTGAAACGTTCCAGGTAGAAGATTCTGTTCTTAGTGCGCAATAATTTCTGCTGAAAATTCCGTCTAGAGAATCATAGGAGCTCCCAGTTCATCATTTAAATGTTGCTATGTGATCGATCATGTGGACGCCGTCGCAAGCGAGGCGACGGGCAATTGTCGTTCGAGCGGTGACAAGGAGGATCGGGCAGTTGTTGTTCCGGCGAGTTCATATACGATGGAGACGAGTTGCACGTATATGACGAGCTGTGTTGCCGCTGGACAGGAGGTGTCGTTCGATAAGATGTGGCATCGGCGACAATGAGAAAGATTGAAGATGTGACGGGTGAATAGATGTGTCTCCCCGTGTGCAAGAAACCGATGTGAAGATGAAGATCAACGTGAAGACGGGCGTGGACCGGTTAAGTTGAGTACCTGCATGAGGCTATGCGTTTAGTCTGCATGTAGCATGCTAAGATGTGGCAGCGTGACTGATAGTCCGGATAATCGTTGGTTCCAGTCTACAAGTCGGCATAAAAAAGATGGTGACGAAGTGTTGGTATTAGAGCAAGGTCGAGGTGAAGTTGTGCTTGCCCCGGGGTTGCGACCCGACTAGCGCCTCGGGGCGGGCGATATGGTCGCTGGGTCGTGCAACGACGAGCGGGCGATGAAGTTGCTGGGTGATGCAGCGACGCAAAGGATCAAGCGACCGTCGTTCTGTGGAGAGACATGGAGGGAGACGGCAGGCTGTCGTCGGGAAGACGGTGGAAAGAGATCGTTGATGGGAGAGGTGGTGCCGATGTGTGGTGCTGGTGCTCATCAAGATCATCGTCCGGGGGATGACTCATGGAGTCATGCAAGTTTGCACGGTCATCCGTCGTTGTGTCTGTGAGTCGTCATCGTGTCCAAGTGCTCGTCTCTGTGTGGACTCGTTGGAGTGGAAGCGGTGTGCATGGTGTTCCGTGGGTCATGTCCATGTCCTCGTGGAGCGTCCTGGTTGCGGCCAGTGTGGATTTGGTGTGATGCCGAAGGCGGACGATGGTAGGCGAAGCCATCGTAAAGCGAGGAGGTGTGCGAGCAGTGAAGAGTGGATTAATTGCAAGCAAGTATAAGGAGTATGGTGCGGATCGAGTGCAAGGCAACGGCCAAGCAATGGCGGTGGCACAACATGACAGGGCAAGGAAGTGTGTTGCATGTTTCCAGACGGGTCATACTCAGTATACGGATATGACGGTTGAAGATCAAGCTTGGCGTGTAGTGGGACAGTGACCAGTTAAATTGAACGACGTGAAGACTGATGATGCGTCCAGTCTTACACGTTGCACGCGTAGATGCGACCGTGTGAGCTGGTAGTCTGGATCGTACGTCGGAGTTTGGATCTACTGCAATAGTCAAGACCGGAGGAAGCACAAGGAGATGACATGTCAAGATTAGGGAGAGATTGTTAGCAGTAATCTTGAGTAGTTTAGTAGATGTCCGTACTAGTCTAGCACTAGTCTAGCTAGCTGGTTGAGTTGGAGTTTAAAGTAGACTAGGTTTAGGTTAATCGTGATCAAGGTGGCCGGTGAGAAGGCTGCTGGGTAGTAGTAGTTGGAGTTGTGTTAGGAATAGTCACGTAAGTTTGTGTCCGGTTCAGGACTTGTGTGTGTCCTAGTCGAAGTAGGATTAGGAGTTTAAGTTTGGTTCGGTTTGCTACGTGCTGGCTGGGAGCGGTTTAGCTCCCATATATACACGGGCAGCCCTTGGCAATTGTAACGTGGTGGAGAGAAAAACAGAAAATCAATAAAGAGGAAAATAAGGGCACGACAAAGGCCCTTGGCTAAAAGTTTCTGTGCGCGTGTGTTCGTGTGATTTTATGTGATCGATTCTGTGGGCGGAGTTCTAACAGTTGTGCAGTACATAGCAAAACCCTGAACTATTTCCCATTTTCCCCATTCCAAGACAAAATTCTTCTACCTCGTTTACAATACAGTAATTACATACATGCAGGTTTAAAGATTGCGAGGCAAGGACACCTTTACAGTTTATGATAAAGTAGTTGGCCATCGGAATTATAATTGGGAAAAACAAGAAAAGATCCCATGCAAATTGATGGAGCAAAGGGATTGATGCCAACGAACCACCAAGATATATTATTTCACACCCAATTCCAATTCAGTAAGAAAACCACCCACATATCCGAAAACACAGCATCCAGGTAGGAGATTTTCATCTCTAGTGGTTTTTGCCCCAGCTGTGTACAAGACAGTAGAATGCATATAGCCCTTGGTTTTCACATATACTTTGAATACTTTGTACTGAATGTTCCAGTTTTGTGTTCTGTATATAGCAAAACCCTAAACTGATTTCCATATTTCCCATTGCAAGACAACATTATTCTATTTTGTAAGGATTGCCAAGTATAAACAAGAGCAATGAAGTACAGATCATTCCCTTCTCCCTTCTCTCCCGCGACTGCATCGCCCCCGCGGGCGGCCGGGCGCGCCCACCTCCTCTTCCGCGCCTCCCCCTCCCCCTTCCTCCCTGCCGCCGTCACCGGCGCCCACCACGGGCCTGGCCCACGCGACGCTGGTGGCGGCGGCCTCTGGCCCTTCCCCTCTCAGGTGTCCTCCGGCGCGGGATGGGGTGATTCCGGGTGGTGGCAGTCCTGCGCGGCGGTGGGGGTTCCTGGCGCGAGCGGGGGCAGGCTACTGGGCGGCGGCGCGGTCTGGCGGCGCCTGCTCGGTCCAGATCTGGGCGGCGGCGCGGTCTGGCGGCGCCTGCTCGGTCCAGATCTGGGCGGCGGCGCGGTCTGGCGGCGCCTGCTCGGTCCAGATCTGGGGCCTGGGCAGGGCGGCGGCGGGGTGTGTCTGCTTCGTGGCTTCTGGGAGGCAGGGGAGAGGCGATGTGCGGCTAGGTGCTGGCGGCGTCATCATCGGCTTGCTGCAGCGTGGCTGGCCGGGCTTAGCGGGCCTGTTTCGGGCCAGGCCAGAGCAGGGGTGGCCTGGCATGCCCTGCTGCCGCGTCCGGACGGCTAGCGCGACGGTGCCAGAGGCTTTGACCTCCCGCACGACGGTGGTGGAGGTGGTTCCCTCCTGTTCGGCTACGGTGCTGCTTCTCCGTTCGCAGGGCGCTTCTTTCCGGTCCTCTTGGCCATGTGCTGGTGTGTTCGCAACGAGGCGGCATGGGTGGCGGCGCAACCGTGATGGCGCATGGTGGTGGGCGGTGGTCTGGCTGGTCGGCTCCGGTCCATTGGGCGGTGGGGTTGGAGTGCGGGAGAAATCCTTGCCGGCTCTTCGGCTCCGATGCGGTGACACATGCGGGTGCCACCATTCCTTTATGGAGGGCGTCGGTGATATCCATCCCCCCTCCCTCCACGTGCCAGGGGAAACCCTAGCACACGTCCGGGCAGCAGCGTCGTCGGCGTCTCATTCCTTTTTGGAGGTGCTGCTTGGTACGCGGCGGTTCGGAGCCCCGGGCTGCCTCTAGAGGGCATAGCGGTGGCGGGTCATCCGTGCTTTGTCGAGCTGCCGTTGTTGGCATTTGTTTCATTTTTTTTTCTTTTGGGTTTGAGTAGGAAATTTGCCCGTGCGTTGCAACGGGGGAAAGAATTCACGCACCCTACCGGAAGAAAACAATGCATATCACCAATCGGGATCTTCCTAATTTGCTGACACAAGAAATCAAAATTCTATGAGTGCGCATATCCAGCAATGCCACTAAAGTGAAGCTTAACATCCCAAATCTTCGAGATCCCTGATAGTGGTGTAGATACTCAAAATCATAATTAAAAGATGACAAAAAGGATTTTGTTTTTTATTACCATGAGAAAAGTGCATAAATATGGCCATCAAGAAAAAAGAAAAGTGTTTACATCTAAGATTATCAACAAAAAACACATTTATGACTCAAATATGTTTATATCAAAAAATTCATCACGCTCCCTTAGCCCAGTAAGCATGGCCATAAACATTACTCACTATTTGATATATGACCCACACTGATTATTCCAAACATAAAGAAGAATTGCGCTTTTGAGCAAACCGTCTTTGCAAATGCCTAAAAAATGTATGGTGTTCGGTTTGCAAGGATATTTTGATGACGCACACGAGTAAGAAATTTTTTGAAAGGAAAAACTTGGAAACATGCATGGTGCTTTAATATTGCTACCAAATTAATTAAAAGAAAAGATAAGTGCAACCCTATCAGGTAGGGATCTTCATAAAACAACAAGGGCTCTTCCTAACATGACGAAGACAATAAAAACAATGTAATAAAGTATATTATATTATAATAATATAGCTTCATATTCTGAATAGTGCAGGGAAAGTGTTTTGGTTAAGTATTATAATAATATAGCTTAATATTCGGAATAAAAACAAGAGCCAATTACACCACTGGTGCTATAACGTGACGCGAAAAGTCAGTTTAGTGCTAAAACTTGCGGCATATATTGAATTGATGCCACAACTTGGCTTTGGCGTACATATACAATGCAAATCATGTTTCCATACAAACACGGTGCTGATTAGGCGATGCAATGTGGTGTGTGGCCTGCTGTCAGCGACTGGACGACATGTGCCTACTATTTTGCGGGGGAAAAACCTCGCTTTTTTTTTCTCATGAAGAAGCCCCCGGCAGGGGCCCATATTTTTCTCGGAGATGGAGGGTAGTATTGTGCAAAAATTGTCTCCACGGGATTCGATCACATCACTTGATGCCTGCAGTGCCGCCGGCCAAATGAATACACCAAACATCATTTACTTAACTGATATAACCATTCTGACTTATGTCGGCTGGAGTCCCAGCGACCCATTTTACACTGTTATTTTTGTTAAAAAAAGTAAAATACATGTAAATTGTAACTGTGTGTTAAAATAAAATAAATTTAAAAATACAATGAGGACTTTTATGTACTACATATTTGTTTAATTTAAATCATGAACATTCTAAACTTATATTAACATTTATTGGAATCAAATATATATTTTTATAAATTTCTAAAAAAAGTAACGTTGCTGGGTGGTGTGGTGGCCATTGGCACATGATGACTACATGTCGCTGCTTCATGCCATGTTGGCATGCCTAATCAGCACTCTATTTGTATAGAAACGTGATTTGCACCGTATATGCATATCAAAGCCAAGTTATGGCACCAGTTCAATGTATGCCGCAAGTTTTAGCACTAAACTGACTTTTCACGCCAAGTTGTGACACCAATGGTGTAATTGACTCTAAAAACAATGTTGTTCGGTTCTCTATAAATCTGCATATGCTGTACATAATATCAAAACATACTACATATATGCAATTGTTTAGGGAAAGTCTTCAGGGCAGTTTTATTCATACGGCAAAACACTTGCATCCTTTGTAAGAACAGCCATATATGCAATTAACTATAATAGCGTGGACTAAAATCACCACAAATAACCGAATGAAAAAACATCAAAGGGTACTTACCAAAACCATAAGGTGGTTCAATCTTTCTTGCATAGTACTCCCTCCGTTCCGAATTACTTGTCGCGGGTATGGATGTATCTAGATGTATTTTAGTTCTAGATACATCCATTTCTGCGACGAGTAATTTGAAACGGAGGGAGTAGAACCTTATTATCGTTGCAGCAACCAACAATGCAGACATGCACATCGGTGAGGCCAATGGGATCCGGTCGCCAAGGCATGGATGGACCTCATTGGCCTTGATCCAACCTCACATTCTCGCTGACACATACCAGATAGCCGCCACGCCGTCCATGGCCTCCAAGCTAGAACATACTTCTTCTGTAAACTAATATAAGAGCGTTTAGATAACTAAAATAGTGATCTAAACACTCTTATATTAGTTTACGGAGGGAGTACTTCTTAAATTAATTGGCCAAGGTCTTAGCATTCATGTCATGTAAATTCTTCGATGTCTTTCCAGAGCAATCCTTGTTGTGTTTGTGCATTGGATTCTAGTTGCCATAATGTGATTCGTGTAAAGATGTGTAATATTTTCACGCACACACACTCAAATTGCATCTTTTACATACACCAAATGTTTGAGGAAATATTAATTTAGATCAAAAACTCTAGTAACAGATAATGTTGAAAACTGAAGAAAAAAATTGAACTGGGATTACAATCTCGTTATGAAACAAAGCTTCCAGCTAGTGTTGCAGTTTATGACTCCAATGCTAGAATGCCAATTCAATGGTGAAAAAAAAGTTCACTGAAACATACCCTAGCGAGTTGTTTCTCATTCAGAAAAATATTGGAGACCTTGTCCACCAGCTCCTTCTCCTAGCCGCTGATGTGCCACCAAGATGTTGTTTCTGGGGTTGTGGCCGTCCGGCACTGGTAGGGACCATGGTCAACGGCTCAGTTGGATGATGGCGTAGCTATTCGCCGGGGTGTTAGAGAGGGAGGCGAGCTTGGACAGGGAGGGAAGGAGCAGGGCGGCAGCCTTGTTCAGAGCAGCGGATGCCATCACAAGGCGGAGCGTCGACCTTGTCCCGGGAACAGCTTGGAGCCGGGGAGGCTGTGGCGCCCGTCTCTGGTGGCCTCTGCCCGCCGAACCACCAACTGGGCGTTGTACTTCCTCGCCACTGGTGGCCGCGTCCAAACCTCCGCGACATCCTCCCTCCAAGGACGGCGCACATCTAGAGAACGCAGTCTGAGTAATAAAACATCAGGCATATTCGTTTTAACAAGAAGACATCAGCATGTTGAGGACGGACGTACATGGAAGATGGAATCTGCGTGATCCATATGCATCTGGACATACATACGCGCCTATCTACATGGAGATGGACCTAACATGATGAAGCTGCTGCAGCCCTCCACTCCTTGCGTGTGCCTTCTCGACGCTCCACCTTTCTTCAGGTAACTTGCGGAACATTATCAAAGCCACGGCTCAATTTGTGCATGGTGTTCTTCTCCAATGAATTTCTTAGTTTCCTGACCCTTAAAGCACTACGTGCCTAATACTTGTTCGGACGCCATGAAGTAGTCCAGTGTTAGCCATTGTTTCCGGCTGTGCTCCTGGATAAATCTTGAAGTCATTATCGATCGATCTTCTCCGAGAGCGCAGTGGACGGCGGTCTTGTCATGTCGCTACCTTTGCGACCGCCGGTGCTGAGGTTGGGGACAAGACTTGACTTGATCGTCCAACAGTCGAAACTTGCTGTTGCCGTTGTTGTTGTCCATAGCTGCGGCCACCTCAGTGCAAGACCTACGGATGGGGATGTTATCAATGGCCACACCACTGCTCCTGGCCGTCCATGTATCATCTCCCCCGGCCCCCGCAATGATAACAGATCCTTCCTTGTCCCTGCCTCCCTTGTCCCGTTTCTCCTCTGGTTCCTCTCTCAATCGCTCTGCGTCTGCTCTTGTTCACAGGAGCAGGAGCTACGCCGACGCCCGAGCTCCTCCGTTCTCCGCCGGCCGAGACGCTGCTGCTTTGTCCCGGAATAGATCCACGCGCTGCCGCCCATGCCATCAAGCCGTTGCCCGACCTCCTGCTTGCCAGCCTCGCAGCCGGCCTCGATCTTGAGGCCCGAGCGCCCGCATGAAGATCCTCCCGAGCCCCTCGCCTCTCCGTCGCCGCAACCACCAGCAATGGCAGGACCCCCTTGCCTCGCTCTCTCCTTCCTTCCTTCCCTATTTCCCTTGCTCCCCCTCTCCTTTTCTTGTCTTCTCCCTCTAATCTCTCTCTTTACCCGTGCTGCCGCAGGAGCCCGCCATGGCCAGCCTAAGTTTTTTTTCTTTTTTGATGAGGGGATGTGTTTTTTTTTAATGGCGAGGAGATGAGATCGATCAAATACATAGGCGAAGGTGAAATCGTGGGCTCGCTGTGTCCCGCATTGTTTTTTCTCTTATATATATACACGTGTATAAATCTAATTTTAAGTCTCAGCGCTTGATCTTTATAGTTACCACAAAATCAAGGGATATAAAGGGATGACTGATGGAGAACTATGAAAGGCTCCTCTCTTTAATAAGTATTATATATATATAATATATAATATAATAAAAAAAGATAAAAATAAAGATAAAGATAAAGATGTGCTGCTCGCCGCAGCGATCCTTGTATCAGTGTTGGTTGCTTTGGAATACAAAGCAGGGGAAAACCCTTTTCGGTAAACAAGAGCAATTACATACGTACATACATGCTTGCAGCTTACAAGGCAAGGACACCTTCACAGTTTACTAAATTTTGCCAGATTTCTTCTTCAGTTCCACTGTATCCACCCCGTACTGCTTTTCCAGCGCGCAGCCTTGGCCTCGATATCAATCTCTTCCTGCAAATGGCAACATATGCTGTTATAATTACTGTACAATCACAGCGGGCTCAACACTTTAGCACTATATCGGGCTCAACACAACTTTAACACAGCGGGCATTAGATTAGATAATTCAACTGTATGAACTCATTTCTCTCTCTGGAGTAATAGACTAGCTAGGCTGAATTTACGTTCAGAGTTGTGCAATAACTTCAGGCATAACGAGCAGCAATACAGTACAATTATTAACCACTGTGGTGACAATGGTAGATAACAAAGCGGCAGGCCACATGGACGACGAAGGCTCCCATGGCAGGGTCGTGGTGGCTGGTGGCGATACTAGATCCGGTGAGCGGGAGAGAAGAACAGCATGGCCAAACACAGCTCAACGAGGTCAGCCTGGACAGGAAGGAGTCCCTTCAGAAAAGCTCCAGCCCCCACCTGCATTGTTGCACGTACTGCTGTAGGCATCTGCTCGGGGTTGCATAACACACCACCTGAGAGCATCCTGCATGTCGCCTCCTTGGACATCGCATACAGCGCCATGCTGCTGATCTGTCTCACCTTGGGTGTCAAACAACATGCTGGTGATCCAAACCTTGGTATCTATGGCAGAGAGATTACATGGATGTGAGGAGTATTGCAAGTTTTGCGATTCGTGCATCGGAAGCAGGGCAGGGGAGGGTGTGATCGACGGTGGTGGGGATTGGTGCACTAGCAGCAGGCGGAGCTGGCGGTGAGAACCAAGGCGACGTCTCGACGGTGAGGGACGCAGGAGAGAGGAAGGAGAAAGGGGCGAGATTTTTGGGATAGATACGGACAGGAGAGAGTTATCGGGATAGTTGGAGCTGAGTGCGTGTATTCGAGCGCCTTGAATCGCTTTTTTGAACGCGCCCTCGGCCGTGTGATGGCATGGATTGGTCTGGTGTTTGCTTCTTATCAGACATATGATAACAAGTGTTTCCCAAAACACAAACGCGCCAAGGCTTTCCCTAGTTCTTCTTCCGATGTACTAGTACTTGGAAAAAAGCCAACGTGGTCAACTCTCTCATCAACCGCGACGACCAGGACACATGTCCAGGCCTTTGCCTATTGTGCATTTTGCCGAGTTCTTTTTCACACATAGGCGAAGTGCAGGTATTTCTGCCGAGTGCACAACATGATGCACTAGCAAACAACTCAGCACCGGGCAAAATTGTGGATTCCAGTAGTGCTACTTCGATGGCATCCTAAGGACACAGAACTCCTTGCGTGCACCCAGACCCGACCTACAACACGCCTTCCCGCACACACACATGCATCCACGTCCACACCAAGATCATCATATAACATACTAGGGATTATCAACTGATAATTGAAGTTAATTACAACAAGCATTCCTCAATCTGGACAATCGTCGCACATCTCCCTCCTACCTTGTTGTCGTCCTGACTATTCTCACCATGCCACGTCGTCCTATCGAATTTGGATCCGATTGTCATGTATGCCATGCCCTGAAAACATCTTGTTGAATGAACACTAATATTTGCTTGGCTGAGGGAGACAAGCGCCACTATGTTGTCTCGTGATGAACTCTTCTTGTTTGCTGGTTAATTGGCTGCTACAAGATCACGTGCACGACGAACCGATAAACAGACTTAAATCAGCACATGTGTCACACTCTGATGCGAACATAAAAATTCATGGTTGGCTTGTCATTTGTCAGCATATCTCTCGAATTGTTGAGTTGCCGAGCAGAAACTAGTGTATGTGATATGAAGTCCAACTATATTTGACTTAAGAGAATAGCTCTTAGCACATAAGTTGCTGTTCATGTCTTTTTTTCCAAGTGATGTTCATGTTGCTCTTAGTTTATAAGTTTAGTACAGTACGGTTTGCTCTTGTTTTGTCTGAAACAAAATCACACATTGGTGATATGTATTTCAGTTCATGCTTGGTGTCTGGCGTTCATAACTACAATCTGAAAGCCATGAACTACCTAAATGCAAATTAAATCCTGCACGTGACACCCAAATTAATATTTTTTGTTCTGAGCATTGATATGATGGCCACATGGTGATTTACTACTGTGATGTTAGCTTTACTTTTCTTGCCTTTTCTCTCCGAGGATGGAGATTAGCGGTTGGGATTTGTTTCTCATAAACTTTGTACATCATCACGTTATAGAGATCAAAAGGTTAATGAAATTATACATTTAAAAAATAAATGGCTAAGTGAATGCATCGCTCCCTTAATGCTCTTGTGACCTCTGACGTACCTGAGCTCCAAGCTAGTTATTGATGGTGGTGGAGAGGGGAACCCACTTCCCCTATAAAAGAGCAAGGCTTCTCCAAGCAAACGATGTCTTGTAATTATCTGGTATCGTTCTGTGCATTTTTTGTTGTAACTCTATATATTAGGGACCCTAATTTGATACCTATAGGCATAAAAGGCATCCGGAATTACCAATAGCTAACAAGAATTATGACATGCACAATGTCCCCTGCACATCCGTCGCGCATCTTCGTCCAACTGCGCTGCCTCAGCATGACTATGGCATGAATCATCGGATCGGCTCGCGCAACCATGCAGTCATGAACTTAATGGGAAGTTGAATGGAGTGGGATAATGCTCCGCAGATATCTTGTCATGAGATCATGCCGCAAAAACATCCCTATAGTTAGAAGTGCTAACCAAGTACTCCCTCAATAAATTCATAAAGGGACGCCCTGGATCTAGCTTGATCCACATTGTACTCATGATGTTGTTGATTTAGATTGAAAGCTTCAACAGCTAGCATAAGCATAGTTTTCTCTCGAAAATATATTTCATTTTACTTATTGCTATTTCATTGGATATATCATACCTATAGTACAACTATAATAGTGATCACAATGGCACTTCAAAGACCCTATGAACGATGTTAAGCTTTTGTGAACCAAAAGGGTGTGATTGCAAAGGTATAGATTAGAAGGGTTGTTGAAGAAAATTATTTAACTAACTAAAAAGAAACATTATTTACAAAGTGATATTCCCTAGAAAATCGACCGTCTAGTCTCCATCTTTTCTTGTTTGGCTGGTTAATTGGTTGCCAACATAGGGCTACAAGATCACGTGGATGACAAACCGATAAATGAATTAAATCAACACATGTATCACACTCTCATGCAAACATCAAAATTCATGGTTAGCTTGTTATTTGTTAGCATAGCTCTCGAATTTTTGAATTTTTTGCCGAGCAGAAACTAATGTGTATGATATGACGTCCAACTATATTTGACTTCAGACAATAGCTCTTAGCATGGAAGTTCATGTTCTTGATTTTTTTTTGTGGGTGATGTTCATGTTGCTCTTAGTCTATAAGTTTAGTATGGTTGCAGTTGTTTTGTCTAACACAAAATCACATGTTGGTGATATGTACTTCAGTTACTTCTTCTACCAGAAACAAAACCATAAAACAATCGTTCTACGGTAAATTTCATTAATTAAAAAGTGTATACAAACAAAGAGAAAAATACAACACCGATGGATCATCCTATGCTAGTTTTGGGAAAAATCATAGAAGTAAAATTATAGGTATTGTTCAATTCAGGACTTGATCTTGTGTGCTTTTGTAGGCTTGGCTCTTGTCTCAACAATATTAAGCCCTTCTTTTTGGTAGTAAGTCCAACCATTCTTGTGTGCTACAGCTTGGCAAAAGATTTTATCATTTCTAATAGACCAGATGCTCCAGCATCCCATAATCAGTATATCCAGTGCAATGTCCCCAGGTAGAGCCCTCATAGCCAAACATATCTCATCATAGCTAGTGATGCCTCTATTCCATGAAGGCATAATAAGATTCCAGTAGTTGAGAGAAAATGGACAGTCACAGAAAAAATGCCTTAGTGTTTCTTCCACATGGTCAATTCAGAGAAGTCAGTTGTATGAGTCCAGGTGCAGGGATTTCCTCTTAAGCAAATTTATGGTATTAACACTATCATACAGTAGGAGCCAAAAATGATTTTGTGTCTGGGCATGGTGGAACATTTCCAGATATGTTTGAAGATATGATGAATCCTATTGGGACAAAGGCTGGTTTTGTACATCTTCATAGTAGAGTACTGGTTAGAGTTCCATTTATAGGTCCAAATATCCTTATGATCTTGTTGTTGTCTGTTCTGGAGGTTGGATTGCAGAAGAGTGAATTGTTGATGTGCTTGCGTAGACATATAAGCAAGCTCTTGAAGTTCCAATACTTGGAGCAGAGTTATTTCCTTGTTGTTGGTAAAGGAAACTAATTCAGGGTATGCCATTTTAAGCAGGGGTTCATCCAAGTATCATGCCAAAAGTGAATTGTATCACCCTTGCCAGCTCTGCAAATAGTGTTCTTTGTAGTTGGCGGCAATTGAGTACATTCTTCCACCAGAAAGAGCCAACACCTTTTACAATCTCATGGTGTCAAAAAACCAACACCTAAGTATTTTGATACGGAGAGTCGCAATGGCAAACCCCAAATGCTAATAAACCAATTCCTAGTTAAATGGGGACTCTTATTCAGCTCTTTGATGGAAAAAAGGAAACGGTGATGTCCATGCTCCACTGTTCGGAAATACGAACTCAAGCCCTAATTATCTGTCTGGTATGGTGGGCGCGGCTTTTGTAATACGGATTGTGCTGAATTTTCGGTGAACTGAATGTTCTGTCTAAATATCAGGCACATAATCAAAAACAAGGTGGGAAAAGGCAAATATACTTACACACGTACCAGCAGACAAAGCGGGGACGTGCAATGGTACTATCACGATATCACCAATTTCTACAACCGGTAATTCTATTCTTTATATATAGCTCTTTAATGGTTTAACCCATATTCATCTGACTATAAAAATATGGTGATACAAAATCTTTTGCATGCTTCCATATGTTTATTCGGAGTATGTGTTTCAATACTAAACAACCAGTATGATGTACCATAATATCTCTCAATACAAATAGAATCCTTCACGTGACACAAAATTACAATTTGTTACTAGGTGATGTTGGTTTTACTTAGCGAATTTTTCCAAATGCTAGTGGTTGGACTTTGTGTTTCATGAACATTGCATTGGTAAGCCGTGTGTTGGTTAGGTGCATCATCTTGATGCAGAGAGCGGAAGATGAATGAAATTTAGCCTTTTCAAAAAGGAAAGGCAAGCAAATGCATTGTTTGTTTAAAGCAATCTTGTTGGGCAAATCTTTTGACAAGGGCTCTTCCTTTCTATATTCAAAATAAAATAAGTGTTATTTGTAGAAAAACAAAGTATATTTTTATGAAATCGGAATTTTTAGTGCGGGCCTTGGCCCCTACTCAGCTCTAGCGTACGCCCATCCCTACTCTGACCTACCCAAGGACCAAGCTCGTAAAAGGGAATCTCATCTATTAATCTACCGGAGGACCTATGAGTTCATATCACTGCCTACTACTCAAGTCTCATATAAAGAGCATGACTTCCGTGAGCAAAGAATGAGAAGCTTATTCGCTGATGAGGACATGACTATCTTGGATACGACCAAAAATATTGCATACATGTATATTTGTGAGGTGTATGAAACGTTTGTACAATCCACATATGAAGATAAGGAAAAAAGAGAAGTTTAGGTGCGGTTCAAAAAGTCTTCTCACGTCACTTGTGGGCCAAGAGAAGATAGAGTCCAAGTCTCCCATGTTTTGGATTCAGATTCGGACTGCACAGACATACCTGACTCAAAACGTCAATAACTCTTTCATACGGACTTCGAATTGGGTGATTATTTTTTTGTTGGAAAGTAGATTCCGTGCTCTTTCCAACCCAATTGGATTCACCTTAAAATTCGTCTGGAGTGTTGAGTTATCGATGAAACAATCTGACGCTGCAACAAAATCCGAGTCAAACTACAAGTCCAAAGGTGTTGCATCACCTCCACATGGGCCCATGAGCCTTGTACGACTTAGGGTTAGTTTTAGGATGCCTTGGGACGTCTTCCCACCTCCTTTGCCGCCATCCCTTGCTCCTATATAAGTAAATCCATCTAGTAGCTTTTTCCTTGGGATTTGTTTAGTTAAAATTTAGGCATTGCAACTTCGTGTACTTCGTTTGTGTCCAATGACCAGACCAAGACCGCTTTCAGATCCCCACCTTTATCAATACTTCATCTATATTTGCAATGTTCAGATTGCATTACCATATTCTTACTTTTTCTTCGATTGCATGCAGGAATAAACTTTCGTGGTCAGGTTGATCGTGCTCCGGTGTGGTCAATAACCTCTTGGAGTTGGTTTAGTGATTGTTAAGGTGCAGCGTCGTGCACGTTTGTAGTCGGATCGTCAAAGTCAAGTCCACCAAATTGATAGTTATCATCTCGTCGAAAGATCAGGACATCCTCGCCTCTATCAAGTGGTATCAGTTTTCAGGTTGCTCGGTAAGAATTACTAGCTTTCCCTAGATTAGATTTATTTGCTTATCTATTGTCCAACAAAAAGCCACAAAAAGTTAGATCTATTCATCCTTGTCCAAACCAGTCTAAGCTTTTGCAATTTTATTTTTATTGTTTGCATTATTGAATTATCGGTTGCATCGTCGTGTCGAGTTGCTGGTCTTAGTGTCTAGTTCCTCTAGAGTATGAGTCAATCTCGTAGTTGAATTCGGATTGGAATCTGTTTTGTGCACTATTCAGTAAAACAGGCATATCTTCCTCATACGAAGTCCGTTTTAGCTCCGTGAGTACTCAAATTAAAGCTAGTGACGAGACACATCTAAATAGTTGAAGAAGCTAGTTTAATATTTGACACCTCATAATTGGCTTCTAAATAGGTCTTTTTGCCCTCCGAAGTTCGTGAACACAGCTTGTTCCAGTTTTAGAATTTTTTGACTCCTCATATAAACTCGGAATTGAATGATTCTTTTTGCATTTGCAAGTCTGAGTCAGTGCCATTCTTGAGAAAAATAATCATAAAATTGTCACAAACTTTTATAGAGTAAAGTTGGAGAGAGTTGTTGGTATATCCTACTTGGAAGTTATTTCTCATCATTATCTTTACTGTCATTGTGATCTTCACTTATATCTTGCTGTCCAGAGCTACTTCATATCCTTTATTGATACTAGTTGTGCTACGCTTGTGACCTCATTAGTGTTCTAGGCTCGCGTCTCTAGTCCGGTCTAGCCTAGGACCAGCAAAGTACCGTTGTTGAGAGTTTTTTCAACATTGCATCTCTGAATTGATTATTGCTAATCTTTTGCTACCAAATATTTAAGCCTTCCAAGCTCCACATATTTCTACCCCGTGTATACGTATGTAACACCCTTCTCATTGAGAGAAAACAGACGGATTGTATCATCACGAGCGGCAAAGACAATTACATCCTCAGACGAATGAGTCAATTGAATCTGCCTGGCAGCACAATCAAGATGCGCCTTGTGCTTAGAAACCCAATCCATTCCAAGAATAAGATCAATATCCGAGTTTCCAAGAACCACTGGAGAGGACAGAAACTTGTAGTCGCCCAACGTGATAGAGACATCGGGAGCAACCAAACTAGAAGTCAAAATCTTGCTGGGAGAAACAACTTGCATGACTTTGGGCATAACCTCAGTATCAACATTGTGCTTCGATGCAAATGGGAATGACAAGAAAGAATGCGATGCACCAGTGTCAAAAAGTACTTTTGCAGGAACATCGTTAACAGGAAGGTTACCCATGATGACATCTGACGAGTCCTCTGCCTGAGTTGCATTCATCAAGTTGACCTTGGCGTACTTGGGGTTATGCTTGACCACAGCTATACTTGCCGATCTCACAGGAGGAGGAGGAGGGAGACGCCTCTGATTGAAGCATTTGTTGGCATAGTGACCCTTCTGTTGACACTTGTTGCACATGACCTCTGAAAGCGGACGGTGATACGGAGCACTTGATCTTGGAGCTTGAGACGAAGTCTTGTTCTGAAAGCCAAGGTTGGGTGGGTGGGAAGATCCACTGCCACCTTTGCTCTTCTGCTGATAAGGCTGACGGAACGGAGGAGGAGGAAGCCAATACTTCTGCTGCTTAGCCACTTGAGTTGAGGAAGAAGGAGTAACATCTCTGACTCGCTTCTTGGAAGCATCGCACTTCAGTTGAGCAGTCTCTTGCTTCATTGCCATGTTGTAAAACTCATCGTACCTCTTGGGCTCAAAGAGAACGAGAGCTAGCTGGATTTCTTCTCTGAGACCACCCCTGAACTGATATATCATGCTCTTCTCGTCAGGGACGTCCTGCTTAGCAAAACGGGCGAGCTTCTGAAACATCTTGTTGTACTCGTAGACAGACATAGAGCCTTGCTTCAGGTTGCGGAATTCCTCATGCTTGCTTTCAACCACGCTCTGAGGAATTCGATGAGCTTTGAAGTCTTGACGGAATTCATCCCAGGTAATCACACGGCCTCCTCTGGAATCTTTGTACTGCTGAAACCATTCTGCAGCTTGGTCTTTGAGTTGGAAGGAAGTGAACTTGACAAAGTCCTCAGGCCTGACGGTACTGCACTCGAAATGCTTGCATATGTCCACGAGCCAATCATCAGCGTCTGTTGCCTCAACACAATTGCTGAAGGTCTTTGGCTGGTTAGCAAGGAACTGATTGAGTGTAGCAAAGTGATTCTGATTGTTGCCTTGGCCCTGGTTGGCTTGATTGCGCTCTTGAAGAAGTTGCATGATTAGCTGCGTGTTTGCATTGGTAGCGGCCATCACAGCTTTCCATGCCTCCGGAGGTGGAGATGGTGGTGGCGGACCAGAATTCGGAGTCGTGCGCGTTGGAGGAGCCATCCTGAAGAGGTTGACATCAATTAGCACATTGACAGACAAATATTGAAGCTGAATCAAACGGGTTGAAATTGCAACATAAAGTCTTCACATCCGAACAAAATGAACGAATGCATTCCAATTGAAATGGTCACATATCCATAAATTGAGAAGCCACTTAGAATTGAGGTAGAAGAATAAAACCAACAAGGTACTGAACAAAAACGAATACTCGGTAAAGATCACACAATCTCAAACCAAATATCCGTGGAAGAAGAACTAGAGCTACAAGAATTCCCACCTATGAAACTCCAGAACCTTTCCGGTTATGCAATCAGGTGTTGGGGATACAGGGGAAGCATAATATCTCACCCAATTCTAGCAAATCCTACATCCAGTTGTATCCATCCTTCAACACATAACCGAGAAAAACTTCGGAAATCATCTACCTCAACCTTCGAAAAGCATCCGTTATACAAGTTATGGCAATACTCCCGAACTCCCGCCCCAGTACTGGGTGGCGTCGAGGTTATCTCACCAACAACTGCATAAAAGAGATTTTCGATGTTGGCGAAACTAAACTCGGGTATTCCAGAACTGCAACGATAAAATTGTGATGACAACACCTCGGAGCTCAACTCCCCGGGACACTGCCACAACCCCTAAATGACAGGAGGCACCAAGAACAATGTTCTCGTCACAAATCGATCGGAACGATTCCAAGATACCCGCGTGATCCTAAATTTTTTTAGTGAAATTTGAGAAGAGAAGAGCCAAAACTCTACGTCAGGATGCCTTACCAGAGCGATGAAGGGACTGGGGAGTAAAAAGAATTCCTAAACTCTCCGATATATATAATCCTAAATGACTCAAAACATTTTTCTAGACTCAACAACGCCAGCTATTCGATCAAGCAGGGGGGCTCCTAAGGTCGGGGAAGGCTCTGATACCAACTTGTAACGCCCTCGATGCGGCTATATCTCTTACGTGTCGAAGCACGACTTAGAGGCATAACCGCATTGAAAGCAATGTCGCAAGTAAGGTAATCTACGCAACAACCCATGTAAATAGATAATAGGGGAAAAGGTACATAGTTGGCTTACACTCGCCATGTCACACAAATACATGAATAACATTAGAATCATCCAATACACTCATGGTCCGACTACGATACCAAAATAAAAGATCAACCCCAACATGCGACACGGTCCCCGATCGCCCCAGCTGGGCACCACTACTGATCATCAGGGAAAGACACATAGTAACGACGAGAGTCTTCATCGAACTCCCACTTGAGCTCAAGCGCATCATCTGGAAGGGTATCATCGGTCCCTGCATCTGGTTTGGAAGTAAACTGTGAGTCACGGGGACTCAGCAATCTCACACCCTCGCGATCAAGACTATTTAAGCTTATAGGTAAAGGCAAGGTAATATGTGGAGCTGCAGCAAGCGACTAGCATATATGGTGGCTAACATGTTCGCAAAAGAGAGCGAGAAGAGAAGGCAAAGCACGAACGAAGAACTATGATCAAGAAGTGATCCTATAACAACCTACGTCAAGCATTACTCCAACACCGTGTTCACTTCCCGGACTCCCCCGAGAAGAGACCATCACGGTTACACACGTAGTTGATTCATTTTAATTAAGTTAAGTTTCATGTTATCTATAACCGGACATTAACAAATTCCCATCTGCCCATAACCGCGGGCATGGCTTTCGAAAGTTCAAATCCCTTCAGGGGAGTCCCAACTTAGCCCATCACAAGCTCTCACGGTCAACGAAGGATATTCCTTCTCCCGAGACATTCCGATCAGACTCGGCATCTCGGTTTTACAAGACATCCTCGACAATGGTAAAACAAGTCCAGCGACACCGCCCGAATGTGCCGACAAATCCCGATAGGAGCTGCACATATCTCATTCTCAGGGCACACTCAGATGAGACATCCTACGAGTAAAACCAACCCTCAAGTTGCCCCGAGGTGGCCCTGCAGTCTACTCGGTCGGACCAACACTCAGAGGAGCACTGGCCCAGCGGGGTTTAAATAAAGATGACCCTTGGGCTCCAGAAACCCAAGGGGAAAAGAGGCTAGGTGGCAAATGGTAAAACCAAGGTTGGGCATTGCTGGAGGAGTTTTATTCAAGGCGAACTGTCAAGGGGTTCCCATTATAACCCAACCGCGTAAGGAATGCAAAAATCCGGGAACATAACACCGATATGACAGAAACTAGGGCGGCAAGAGTGGAACAAAACACTAGGCAAAAGGCCGAGCCTTCCACCCTTTACCAAGTATATAGGTGCATTAAGATAAACAAGATAATATGGTGATATCCCAACAATAAACAATGTTCCAACAAGGAACGATCTCCAATCTTCACCTGCAACTAGCAACGCTATAAGAGGGGCTGAGCAAAGCGGTAACATAGCTAATCAACGGTTTGCTCGGACATGGTGGGTTAGGGGTTTGACATGGCAATATGGGAGGCATGGTAAGCAAGTGGTAGGCATCATAGCATAGGCATAGCAAAAGAGCGAGTATCTAGCAAGCAACGATAGAAGTGATTTCGAGGGTATGATCATCTTGCCTGCAAAGTTGTCAGAGTTGACTTGATCCTCAAAAGCAAACTCAACGGGCTCCTCGTTAGAGAACTCGTCTCCCGGCTCTACCCAAACAAGACAAACAAGCAAAAGGAACACAATCAACCACGTGCAATGCTCGAACAACATGATGCAAACATGGTATGCTATGCGGGATGCGATATGTGATGCATATGCAAGATTTTACAAGGAATGATTGAACCTGGCCTCAACTTGGAAATCCAAGAGTACCACTGGAAAGGTGAGGTGATTTCGGTTGAAATCGATATAAAGATCACCGGAATCGGATGCACGGTTTGGAAATGGCAAGCAAAACAAATATGACACCGGTCTGCGATAAACAGCAAGTAGCCATATAAAAGCATCAAGATAATTATGCTACAGCACTCAAACATGACAACAAAATACATGGCAGGGATCCACTCATGATGCTTGACAAAAGATGAACACTGAGCTACGGCCAATTCATCCATTAACAGGTTCAAACAAGCATGGCAAAAGTGCAAATGATAACAGATTTCAGACTTAGCGAAATTACCACAAGTCTGGAATTTAACATCAGGTAGCACACTTTGGAGCATGCAAACTACATGCTACAGGAACTTAACATGGCAAAGAAAGGCATGGAATGAAGCTACTCAAAGCACTGAACAAAAGTCCCTTAGTGACCTTGAGCCAAAAGGGATCAGAAAATACAATTGCAAGCATGTGAACATGGCAAAAACATAATCAGATTACAGACTTAGTGAAAAACTGGAGCATGCAAATCTGTTAATGAGTAGGCATGTTTACGAGCTTGATGCACTCACTACAAAGCATGGCATGACAAACTAAGCATAAACCCATCAAGAATACATGTCATAGAAGCTAGACATGGCAAGAACAACAACATAGCATGCACGGATCAATAGCAACATCCTCGGCAAAATCGCTAACAAGTCAACAATCTACCAGGATTCACGAAATAGCAAAAGTAGAGCTCGATTGACTCAAGCTAGGATGCTCCATAAATGCAAACAAAGACATGGATGGATATAGCACCACAATGTTAACAAATCATCCTTACTGATCATCCTCAAAAGAGGCACGGATCACTCGGAAACAACATGAACATATGGCATATTGACAAAATCAGATCAAGAACTTAGTGAAATTCTAAGTCCCTGAAATCAGCATTACCGATTGCACTACTTTGCAAGATTGTGCTAGTCACCACACATATCACAAAAATACATGGTAAGCACTTACGTAAAGATGGCATGGCATATAACAAAACACATGTAGAGCTCAGGAGCATATCATGCACACATTAAACATGGCAAAAATGACAAATATATATTTGATGAAACAGATCTGACAATTTTATCATATAGCCCTCTTCCAACAGCATTTCAGGTATCAAGACGAGCTCAAATGAAAATGACGCAATGAGATGAAATGATTTACTCTCTGAGGCGAACATTTTGATATGCTAGACGCTCAAATCGGAGCAACGGATGCGGAGATACGACACGATGAAGTATGCATAAAATTAGGGTTTTGGGGACAAAAGTCAACCAATCCAGATCCAGATCTGGCGGGTACTGTAGCTGCACGGGAATCGAGGTTCGTCGCCGACATCGCCGGAGCTCGCGGGAGAAGAAGAAGAAGCACCCGGGCCGAGGCGCGCCGAGAAGGAGGGCAGCGAGGCGACGGCGGTCGTCGGAGGAGGCCGGTGGTGGCGCGGCTTGCCGGTGGCGGCGCTAGAGGCGGCGACCCTCGCCGGAGATGGGCGGCGGCGCCGGAGAAGCGGCAGGCCGGCGCGGGGCGCGGCTCCTCTTGCGCGAGCACGACGGAGGCAGGCGGCGCCGCGCGCGGGCCCTCGAGGGCTGGAGGCAGGCCGAGCGGGCCGGAGGTGGGAGCGAGGCGGCGGCGGACACCTGGCAGCGCACGGTTTGTCGCGACGAAGTGTCCGGACGGAGCGGACGTTGTCCGGCGGTGGCGGGTGGAGTTTCTAGGGTTAGGGGGAGAAAGAGACCCGGGATTTTTGTGAGGGGAACTATTTATAGGCATAGAGGGGGCTAGGAAGCTCCAAATGGAGTGCGGTTTTCGGGCACGCGATCGTGATCGAACGCTCTAGGTGATGGAAGGGTCTTTGGTGGGTTTTGGGCCAAATTGGAAGGGTGTTGGGCTGCAACACAAACGAGGCCTTCTCAGTCCCTCGGTTAACCGTTGGAGTATCAAACGAAGTCCAAATGGCACGAAACTTGACAGGCGGTCTACCGGTAGTAATCCAAGGCCGCATGGCAAGTCTCAGTCCAATATGGAAATGTTTAACCCCCACACACGAAAAGAGGTAGAAAGGACCACCCACTACTGAAATCAGCTACTTTGCCATCTGCCAGTTCTTTGCCGTCCGCTAGCGGACGGTAAAGAAGCTCTTTGCCATCAGCTTCCAAAAAGCGGACGGCAAAGAACTGGCTGATGGCAAAGACCAAGTTTGCCATCAGCCAGTTCTTTGCCGTCTGCTAGCGGACGGCAAAGATTCTTTGCCGTCGGCTAGCGGACGGCAAAGAGGGAGGGGCCCCACTGACGAGCTGCAAAAAAAAAACCTAACGGGCCCCCTCTTTGCCGTCGGACGGCAAAGAGCAAGAAGGCGGACGGCAAAGGGTGGCGGACGGCAAAGAGGGAGGGCCCCACGTAACGTTAACGGGGCCGCGCCCCACACCCCCCTCTCTCTCTCTTTCTCTCCCACCTCTCGCCAGCCCCGTCTCACCACCCCGCCGCCGCTGCCCCAGCGCCCCCCCCCCCCCCCCCCCCCCCCCCCCCCCCCCCCCCCCCCCCCCCCCCCCCCCCCCCCCCCCCCCCCCCCCCCCCCCCCCCCCGCCCCCCCCCCCCCCCCCCCCCCCCCCCGCCCTGCCGTCTGGGCGCGCCACGCCGCCCCCCCGGCACCTCCGCGCCCCCCGCCCCGGCCGGGCCCGGCGCCGCCGCCCCAGGCCGCCCCGCCCCGCTCCTCCGCCGCCCCAGGCCGCACCGCCCCCCTCCTCCACCCTGCAGGTGAGTCTTCTTCCTTTTTTTCCTTTTTTCTGTTTTTTTAGTTTTAGGTTTATGTTTAGTTTAGATTTAGTTTTAGGTTTAGGTTTATAGGTTTTAGTTTTAGTTTAGTTTTAGGTTTGATTTAGTTTTTTTCTTTTTCTGTTTTTTTAGTTTTAGGTTTAGTTTAGTTTTAGGAAAGAAGAAAAAGAGAAAAAGAGGAGATCAGGAGAAGAAGAAGAAGAGGAGGAGGAGAAGAAAAAAGAAGAAGAGGAAGAAGAAGAAAAAGAGGAGAGGAGGAGAAGAAGAAGAGGAAAAAGGAAAGGAGGAAGAAGAAGAAGAAGAAGAAGAAGGAAAAAAAGGAAGAAAAGGAAAAGGAGGAAGAAGAAGAAGAAAAGGAAAAAAACCCGATCCGACACGACACCCCGACACGACACCCCGACCCCGAGACCCCGACCCCGACCCCGACACCCCGACCTCGACCCACTGTTGGAAATATGCCCTAGAGGCAATAATAAATTGGTTATTATTATATTTCCTTGTTCATGATAATCGTTTATTATCCATGCTATAATTGTATTGATAGGAAACTCAGATACATGTGTGGATACATAGACAACACCATGTCCCTAGTAAGCCTCTAGTTGACTAGCTCGTTGATCAATAGATGGTTACGGTTTCCTAACCATGGACATTGGATGTCGTTGATAATGGGATCACATCATTACGAGAATGATGTGATGGACAAGACCCAATCCTAAGCCTAGCACAAAGATCGTGTAGTTCGTATGCTAAAGCTTTTCTAATGTCAAGTATCATTTCCTTAGACCATGAGATTGTGCAACTCCCGGATACCGTAGGAATGCTTTGGGTGTATCAAACGTCACAACGTAACTGGGTGACTATAAAGGTGCACTACAGGTATCTCCGAAAGTGTCTGTTGGGTTGGCACAAATCGAGACTGGGATTTGTCACTCCGTGTAAGCGGAGAGGTATCTCTGGGCCCACTCGGTAGGACATCATCATATGCGCAATGTGACCAAGGAGTTGATCACGGGGTGATGTGTTACGGAACGAGTAAAGAGACTTGCCGGTGACGAGATTGAACTAGGTATTGGATACCGACGATCGAATCTCGGGCAAGTATCGTACCGCTAGACAAAGGGAATTGTATACGGGATTGATTAAGTCCTTGACATCGTGGTTCATCCGATGAGATCATCGTGGAACATGTGGGAGCCAACATGGGTATCCAGATCCCGCTGTTGGTTATTGACCGGAGAACGTCTCGGTCATGTCTGCATGTCTCCCGAACCCGTAGGGTCTACACACTTAAGGTTCGGTGACGCTAGGGTTATAGAGATATTAGTATGCGGTAACCCGAAAGTTGTTCGGAGTCCCGGATGAGATCCCGGACGTCATGAGGAGTTCCGGAATGGTCCGGAGGTAAAGAATTATATATAGGAAGTGCTATTTCGGCCATCGGGACAAGTTTCGGGGTCACCGGTATTGTACCGGGACCACCGGAAGGGTCCCGGGGGTCCACCGGGTGGGGCCACCTGCCCCGGGGGGGCACATGGGTTGTAGGGGGTGTGCCTTGGCCTATATGGGCCAAGGGAACCAGCCCCAAGAGGCCCATGCGCCAAGAGAGAGAAAAAAGGGGAGAGTCCTAAAGGGGGAAGGCACCTCCGAGGTGCCTTGGGGAGGATGGACTCCTCCCCCCCCTTGGCCGCACCCTTCCTTGGAGGAAGGGGCAAGGGCTGCGCCTCCCCCTCTCCCTTGGCCCTATATATAGTGGGGAAAAAGGAGGAGCAAACCAATCTAAGGCCTGGCGCCTCCCTCTCCCTCCCGTGACACATCTTCCTCCTCCCGCAGCGCTTAGCGAAGCCCTGTTGGAATCCCGCTACTTCCACCACGCCGTCGTGCTGCTGGATCTCCATGAACCTCTCCCTCCTCCTTGCTGGATCAAGGCATGGGAGACGTCTCCGTTCCGTACGTGTGTTGAACGCGGAGGTGCCGTCCGTTCGGCGCTAGGATCATCGGTGATTTGAATCACGACGAGTACGACTCCATCAACCCCGTTCTCTTGAACGCTTCCGCGCGCGATCTACAAGGGTATGTAGATCCACTCCTCCCTCGTTGCTAGATGACTCCATAGATAGATCTTGGTGACACGTAGGAAAATTTTGAATTTATGCTACGTTCCCCAACAGTGGCATCATGAGCTAGGTCTATGCGTAGATTCTATGCACGAGTAGAACACAAAGTAGTTGTGGGCGTTGATTTTGTTCAATATGCTTGCCGTTACTAGTCTTATCTTGATTCGGCGACATCGTGGGATGAAGCGGCCCGGACCAACCTTACACGTACTCTTACATGAGACCGGTTCCACCGACAAACATGCACTAGTTGCATAAGGTGGCTGGCGGGTGTCTGTCTCTCCTACTTTAGTCGGATCGGATTCGATGAAAAGGGTCCTTATGAAGGGTAAATAGCAATTGGCATATCACGTTGTGGTCTTTGCGTAGGTAAGAAACGTTCTTGCTAGAAACCCATAGCAGCCACGTAAAACATGCAAACAACAATTAGAGGACGTCTAACTTGTTTTTGCAGGGTATGCTATGTGATGTGATATGGCCAAAAGGATGTGATGAATGATATATGTGATGTATGAGATTGATCATGTTCTTGTAATAGGAATCACGACTTGCATGTCGATGAGTATGACAACCGGCAGGAGCCATAGGAGTTGTCTTAATTTATTCATGACCTGCGTGTCAACATAAACATCATGTAATTACTTTACTTTATTGCTAACCGTTAGCTGTAGTAGTAGAAGTAATAGATGACGTGACAACTTCATGGAGACACGATGATGGAGATCATGATGATGGAGATCATGGTGTCATGCCGGTGACAAGATGATCATGGAGCCCCAAAGATGGAGATCAAAGGAGCTATATGATATTGGCCATATCATGTCACTATTATTTGATTGCATATGATGTTTATCATGTTTATACATCTTATTTGCTTAGAACGACGGTAGTAAATAAGATGATCCCTCATTAAAATTTCAAGAAGTGTTCTCCCCTAACTGTGCACCGTTGCTACAGTTCGTCGTTTCGAAGCACGCCGTAATGATCGGGTGTGATAGATCCTTACGTTCACATACAACGGGTGTTGACGAGCCTAGCATGTACAGACATGGCCTCGGAACACAGCAAAAACACTTGGGGTTAACTTGACGAGCCTAGCATGTACAGACATGGCCTCGGAACACAGAGACCGAAAGGTCGAGCATGAGTCGTATGGTTGATACGATCAACATGATGATGTTCACCGACGTTGACTAGTCCGTCTCACGTGATGATCGGACACGGCCTAGTTCACTCGGATCATGTAATCACTTAGATGACTAGAGGGATGTCTATTTAAGAGGGAGTTCATAAGATGAACTTAATTATTCTGAACATAGTCAAAAGGATTTTGCAAATTATGTCGTAGCTCACGCTATAGTTCTACTGTTTAGATATGTTCCTAGAGAAAATTTAGTTGAAAGTTGATAGCAGCAATTATGCGGACTAGGTCCGTAAACTGAGGATTGTCCTCATTGCTTCATAGAAGGCTTATGTCCTTAATGCACCACTCGGTGTGTTGAACCTCGAACGTCGTCTGTGGATGTTGCGAACATCTGACATACACGTTTTGATAACTACGTGATAGTTCAGTTAAATGGTTTAGAATTGAGGCACCAAAGATGTTTTTGAAACGTCACGAAACATATGAGATGTTTCG
Organism: Triticum urartu; assembly: GCF_003073215.2. NCBI lineage: Eukaryota > Viridiplantae > Streptophyta > Magnoliopsida > Poales > Poaceae > Triticum > Triticum urartu. The sequence goes on from NC_053026.1 coordinate 18,793,142, forward strand.
AGGGCTGAAATTGGGATTTCAGGCTCGTGCCCACGTCAAGAGGTATAAGACCTCCGACGATTTTCTTAACCTGGAAACTAAGGAGAAAAGCTCAATTGTTGAGCTTGTGCTCAGATTGTCTGAGTACAACAATCATTTGAATCGAGTGGGAGTTGATCTTCCAGATGAAATAGTGATGGTTCTCCGAAGTCATTACCACCAAGCTGCTAGAGCTTCGTGATGAACTATAATATATCAGGGACATATATGATGATCCTTGAGATATTCGTGATGTTTGACACCACAAAAGTAGAAATCAAGAAGGAGCATCAATTGTTGATGGTTGGTGAAACCACTAGTTTCAAGAGGGGTAAGGGCAAGAAGGGATACTTCATGAAACGGCAATTCAACTGCTGCTCTAGTGAAGAAACCCAAGGTTGAACCCAAACCCAAGACTAAGTGCTTCTGTAATAAGGGGAACAGCCACTGGAGCAGAATTACCCTAGATACTTGGTAGATGAGAAGGCTGGCAAAGTCGATAGAAATATATTGGATATACATTGTGTTAAGGTGTACTTTACTAGTACTCCTAGTAGCACCAGGGTATTAGATACCGGTTCGGTTGCTAAGGGTTAGTAACTCGAAATAAAAGCTACGGAGTAAACGGAGACTAGCTAAAGGTGAGCTGACGATATGTGTTGGAAGTGTTTCCAATGTTGATATGATCAAGTATCGCACGCTCCCTCTACCATCGAGATTGGTGTTTGAGCATAGACATGATTGGATTCTGTGTATTGCAATGAGCATAGACATGATTGGATTACATCTATCGCAATACGGTTATTCATTTAAGGAGAATAATGGTTACTCTGTTTATTTGAATAATACCTTCAATGGTCTTGCACCTAAAATGAATGGTTTATTGAATCTCGATCGTAGTGATACACATGTTCATGCCAAAAGATAGTAATGATAGTACCACCTACTTGTGGCACTGCCACATAATTCATATCGGTATAAAACACATGAAGAAGCTCCATGTTGATGGATCTTTGGGCTCACTCGTTTTTGAAAGGTTTGAGACATGCGAACCATGTCTATTGGTAGATATGCATGAAGAAACTCCATACAGATGGATCGTTTGGACTCACTTGATTTTGAATCACTTGAGACATGCAAATCATACCACATGGGCAAGATGACTGAAAGCCTCGGTTTCAGTAAAATGGAACTAGAAAGCAACTTGTTGGAAGTAATACATTTTGATGTGTGCAGTCCAATGAGTGCTGAGGCGTGTAGTGGATATCGTTATGTTCTTACTTCACAGATGATTTGAGTAGATGTTGAGTACATTTATTTGATATATCACGAGTCTGAATTATTGAAAGGTTCAAGTAATTTCAGGGTGAAGTTGAAAGATCGTCGTGACAAGAGGATAAAATATCTATGATATGATCATAGAGATGAATATCTGAATTACGAGTTTGGCACAGAATTAAGACATTGTGGAAATTGTTTCACAACTGATACAGCCTGGAACACCATAGTGTGATGGTGTGTCCGAACATCATAACTGCACCCTGTTGGATATGATGCATACCATGACGTTTCTTATCGAATTACCACGATAGTTTATGGGTTAGGCATTAGAGACAACCACATTCACTTTAAATAGGGCACCACGTAATTCCGATGATATGACACCGTATGAACTATGGTTTAGAGAAACCTAAGCTGTCATTTCTTAAAAGTTTGGGGCTGCGACGCTTATGTGAAAAGTTTCAGGCTGATAAGCTCGTACCCAAAGCGGATAAATGCATCTTCATAGGACAACCAAAACAGTTGGGTATACCTCCTGTCTCAGATCCGAAAGCAATAAAGGATTGTTTCTAGAATCGGGTCCTTTCTCGAGGAAAAGTTTCTCTCGAAAGAATTGAGTGGGAGGATGGTGGAGACTTGATGAGGTTATTGAACCGTCTCTTCAACTAGTGTGTGGCAGGGCATAGGAAGTTATTCCTGTGGCACCTACACCAATTGAAGTGGAAGCTTATGATGGTGATCATGAAACTTCAGATCAAGTCACTATCAAACCTCGTAGGATGACAAGGATGCGTACTACTTCAGAGTGGTACATAATCCTGTCTTAGAAGTCATGTTGCTAGACAACAATGAACCTACGAGCTATGGAGAAGCGATGGTGGGCCTGGATTCTGATAAATGGCTCGAGGCCATAAAATCCGAGAGAGGATCCATGTATGAAAACAAAGTGTAGACTTTGGCAGAACAGCTCGATGGTCGTAAGGCTGTTGAGTGCAGATGGATTTTAAAAGGAAGACGGACAATGATGGTAAGTATTACCATTAAGAAAGCTCGACTTGTCGTTAAGATGTTTTCCGACAAGTTCAAGGAGTTGACTACAATGAGACTTTCTCACTCGTAGCGATGCTAAGAGTCTGTTGGAATTATATTAGCGATTACTGCATTATTTATGAAATCTTGCAGATAGGATGTCAAAACATTGTTTCCTCGATGATTTTCTTGAGGAAAGGTTGTATGTGATACAACCGGAAGGTTTTGTCAATCCCTAAAGATGTTAATAAGTATGCAAAGCTCCAGCAATCCTTCTAAGGACTGGAGTAAGCATCTCGGAGTTGGAATGTATGCTTTGATAAGATGATCAAAGATTTTGGTGTATATAAAGTTTATGAGAAACTTATATTTCCAAAGAAGTGAGTGGGAGCACTATAGAATTTCTGATAAGTATATGTTGACATATTGTTGATCAGAAATGACGTAGAATTTCTGGAAAGCATATAGGGTTATTTGGAAAGTGTTTTTCAATGGAAAGCCTGGATTAAGCTACTTGAGCATTGAGCATCAAGATCTATAAGGATAGATCAAAACGCTTAATAGTAATTTCAAATGAGCACATACCTTGACATGATCTTGAAGGTGTTCAAGATGGATCAGTCAAAGAAGGAGTTCTTGCCTGAGTTGTAAGGTATGAAGTTAAGACTTAAAGCTCGACCACGGCAGAATAGAGAGAAAAGACGAAGGTCGTCCCCTATGCTTAAGACGTAGGCTCTACAGTATGCTATGCTGTGTACCGCACCTGAAATGTGCCTTGCCATGAGTCAGTCAAGGGGTACAAGAGTGATCCATGAATGGATCACAGGACAGCGGTCAAAGTTATCCTTAGTAACTAGCGGACTAAGGAAGTTTCTCGGTTATGGAGGTGGTAAAAAGAGTTCGTCGTAAAGGGTTACGTCGATGCAAGCTTAACACCTATCCGGATAGCTCTGAGTAGAGATATCGGATGCATATAATGGAGCAACAATTTAGAATAGCTCCAAGTAGAACAGTTATTTGGAATAGCTCCAAATAGAGCGTGGTAGCTACATCTAGGAGATGACATAGAGATTTGTAAAGCACACACGGATCTGAAAGGTTCGGACCCCTTGACTAAAACCTCTCTCACACGCAACATGATCAAACCCAGAACTCATTGAGTGCTAATCACATAGTGATGTGAACTAGATTACTGACTCTAGTAAACTCTTTGGGTGTTAGTCACATGACAATGTGACCTGTGAGTGTTAATCACATGGCGATGTGAACTAGATTATTGACTCTAGTGCAAGTGGGAGACTGTTGGAAATATGCCCTAGAGGCAATAATAAATTGGTTATTATTATATTTCCTTGTTCATGATAATCGTTTATTATCCATGCTATAATTGTATTGATAGGAAACTCAGATACATGTGTGGATACATAGACAACACCATGTCCCTAGTAAGCCTCTAGTTGACTAGCTCGTTGATCAATAGATGGTTACGGTTTCCTAACCATGGACATTGGATGTCGTTGATAATGGGATCACATCATTACGAGAATGATGTGATGGACAAGACCCAATCCTAAGCCTAGCACAAAGATCGTGTAGTTCGTATGCTAAAGCTTTTCTAATGTCAAGTATCATTTCCTTAGACCATGAGATTGTGCAACTCCCGGATACCGTAGGAATGCTTTGGGTGTATCAAACGTCACAACGTAACTGGGTGACTATAAAGGTGCACTACAGGTATCTCCGAAAGTGTCTGTTGGGTTGGCACAAATCGAGACTGGGATTTGTCACTCCGTGTAAGCGGAGAGGTATCTCTGGGCCCACTCGGTAGGACATCATCATATGCGCAATGTGACCAAGGAGTTGATCACGGGGTGATGTGTTACGGAACGAGTAAAGAGACTTGCCGGTGACGAGATTGAACTAGGTATTGGATACCGACGATCGAATCTCGGGCAAGTATCGTACCGCTAGACAAAGGGAATTGTATACGGGATTGATTAAGTCCTTGACATCGTGGTTCATCCGATGAGATCATCGTGGAACATGTGGGAGCCAACATGGGTATCCAGATCCCGCTGTTGGTTATTGACCGGAGAACGTCTCGGTCATGTCTGCATGTCTCCCGAACCCGTAGGGTCTACACACTTAAGGTTCGGTGACGCTAGGGTTATAGAGATATTAGTATGCGGTAACCCGAAAGTTGTTCGGAGTCCCGGATGAGATCCCGGACGTCATGAGGAGTTCCGGAATGGTCCGGAGGTAAAGAATTATATATAGGAAGTGCTATTTCGGCCATCGGGACAAGTTTCGGGGTCACCGGTATTGTACCGGGACCACCGGAAGGGTCCCGGGGGTCCACCGGGTGGGGCCACCTGCCCCGGGGGGGCACATGGGTTGTAGGGGGTGTGCCTTGGCCTATATGGGCCAAGGGAACCAGCCCCAAGAGGCCCATGCGCCAAGAGAGAGAAAAAAGGGGAGAGTCCTAAAGGGGGAAGGCACCTCCGAGGTGCCTTGGGGAGGATGGACTCCTCCCCACCCTTGGCCGCACCCTTCCTTGGAGGAAGGGGCAAGGGCTGCGCCTCCCCCTCTCCCTTGGCCCTATATATAGTGGGGAAAAAGGAGGAGCAAACCAATCTAAGGCCTGGCGCCTCCCTCTCCCTCCCGTGACACATCTTCCTCCTCCCGCAGCGCTTAGCGAAGCCCTGTTGGAATCCCGCTACTTCCACCACGCCGTCGTGCTGCTGGATCTCCATGAACCTCTCCCTCCTCCTTGCTGGATCAAGGCATGGGAGACGTCTCCGTTCCGTACGTGTGTTGAACGCGGAGGTGCCGTCCGTTCGGCGCTAGGATCATCGGTGATTTGAATCACGACGAGTACGACTCCATCAACCCCGTTCTCTTGAACGCTTCCGCGCGCGATCTACAAGGGTATGTAGATCCACTCCTCCCTCGTTGCTAGATGACTCCATAGATTGATCTTGGTGACACGTAGGAAAATTTTGAATTTATGCTACGTTCCCCAATTTAGTTAGGTCATATATTTTTCGATTTTGTTATGAAAAACATCATATATAATTGTGTTGATCGTGTAGTTTTAAATGTGCAGTTGTTTCATCGCTGCGAGGTTTGGTGTTCGACGACCTCGCCGTGCGTTTGACGAGCTCTGCCCCTTCGTTCGTGGGTGAGCACAAATGACAAGTCCTCCTCCCCCATTAATTATTTGATCTATTCCGATGAAACTTGATAGCTAGCTATATATGTGTCTTGAATCATCAGTATGCGTAACCAATGTGTCTCCCGTTCGAAAGCGTCATAGTTATAAATATGCATGCATTTGCATATTTATAACCTTGATTCTTTAGAATTGTCCAACGCTATCCATGGACAGTCCGAGTATGTGTAGATTGGGTTCGTTTTCCCATATGCTTTGCTCCGGATCCGACGCATATATTTCGTCAGTGCCTCCCCTGTTGTTCTCCGGGTACACATCCTCTCTGTGTATTGCAGAGACGTGTATCAGGAGAACAGCGGGGAGGTGCTGCCGAAATTTTGCGTCGGATCCGGAGCATAGCATGGGAAAATGAACCCAATCTACACATACACGGGTGGGATTAGGACCTATCATTACCTATTAGAGTGTAGGTTGCATGGACGTAATAAAATTGACAAAGCAGATCAACTGATGAATATATACATGGTGAATTACATATATAATTGTTGTGTGTCCAGTAGCTCTGAAAGTCAAGATGAGTGACCGTGCTTGGATGTATACCGGTCACACTGGTCAGAACAAATGGAGCGCTGAATGGTTCACAAAAACTATGGGGTTTGTGCAAGCCGCATTTGCAAATGGCCAAAAGAAAACCTGGTGCCCCTGTTTCCGGTGCGGCAATTGGGAAAAGAAGACAGAGGCTAAAATGGGCAAACACCTGCAGAAGAGTGGTTTTACGCCCGATTATACGGTGTGGACATTTCATGGTGAGTCTGCCCAACGTGACCGAGCTGAGGTGGATCGTCGTCGCACCGACGAGCATGGTACCGGGATGGAAAACATGGTGCAAGGCTATGATGATGCTCGGGATTCGGACGAGGAGATGGAGGAATCTGCAAAGGCCTTCAATGAAATGTTGGAGTCTTCGAAACGTCCGCTCCACGAGCACACTGAGCTTTGTCAGTTGGATGCCATCTCACAAGTAATGGCTCTGAAGGCTCAGTTCAACTTGGGCAGAGAATGCTATGACGCAATTATGACAGTATTTGGACGCTTTCTACCCAAAGGCCATGTAATGCCTGCAAACCTGTACCAGTCGGACAAAATCCTCCATGCACTGAAGATGCCCTATGAGAAGATACATGCCTGTGAGAAAGGATGTGCCTTAGTTAGGCTTGACTATGCGGACTTGAACTATTGTCCCATTTGCAAGTCTTCCAGGTATATTGTGGTAGACAACGGTATGGGTGAGAAGACACAGACCAAAATCCCCGTTAGTGTTCTTCGGTATATGCCAATCGTACCAAGACTTCAACGTCTTTTCATGGTCGAAGAGACGGCCAGACAGATGACATGGCACAAAACAGGCAAAAGAACCGAACTAGATGCAGATGGGAATCTGATGATGGTACACACATCGGATGGTGTTGCGTGGAAAAAGTTTGATGAATTACATGCTGACAAAGCGGCAGATCCGAGGCATCCTCGAGTCGACATCAGCACGGATGGGTTCAGTGTGTTTGGTATGACGGCAGCCCAATACAGTTGTTGGCCCGTATTTGTCTTTCCACTCAATCTCCCCCCTGGACAGATTATGCAAAGAAAGAACATTTTCCTAACGTTGATAATTCCAGGACCCAACTATCCGGGCAAAAAAATGAATGTGTACATGCAGCCGCTTAAGGACGAATTGCAAGAAGCCTGGGATATTGGGTTCAAGACATACGACGCCTTTAGCAAACGGAACTTCATAATGCGTGTCTGGTACATGTACTCGATGCATGACTTGCCGGCGTATGCGCTATTCGTTGGCTGGTGTGTGCATGGAAGGTCCCCGTGCCCCACATGCAAGGGAGCTCTTGAGTTTCGTTGGCTTCAGGCCGGTCGCAAGTTTTCTTGCTTTGACATGCATAGACAGTTCCTGGATCCTCGCCATAAGTTCGGAAAGACAAGAAGAACTTCATCAGGGGTAGAGTTGTCAAAAACTCTGCACCACCTGCATTGACAGGCCAACAGACCCTGGATCAGTTAAACACTCTCGAGCCAGATCCACAACGTCCAGGGTACTTCAAGGGGTATATTACTAAGCACGCGTGGACTCACAAAACATGCTTATGGGATCTGCCTTACTTCAAAGACCTCCTTTGCCCACACAACATCGACGTGATGCACACTGAGAAGAATATCGCCGAGGCACTTTTTGGTACATTGTTCGGCATAGATGGGAAGTCAAAGGATAATACTAAGGCTAGAGTCAATCTGGAGGCGCTATGTGATAGGCCGTTACAAAACATGAAAGAACCGAAAGGAAAGTAGAACTGGACGAAGCCAAAGGCATGGTTCAATCTTGGAAGGCCAGCTATGAGGGAAATTCTCTTGTGGGTGCAACAGCAGTTGATGTTCCCCGATGGGTATGCAGCGAATCTAAAGAGGGGAGCGAATCTTGATAAACTGAAGATATTTGGTCTCAAGAGTCATGATTGGCACATATGGATTGAGCGGGTAATGCCGGTGATGTTGCGTGGCTTCATCCCTGAGGATGAATGGCTAGTACTGGCAGAACTCAGCTATTTCTTCCGTGTTCTTTGTGCGAAAGAACTATCGCCTGGCGTGCTAGAAGAAATGGAAGAGTTGGCGCCGGAGTTGATCTGCAAGTTAGAGAAGATCTTTCCACCGGGCTTCTTTAATCCAATGCAGCATTTGATTTTGCATCTCCCGACCGAGGCAAGATTGGGGGGGCCCGTGCAAAATCGTTGGTGCTACCCAACTGAGAGGATGGAGAAGACGCTTCGAGAAAAATGTAAAAATAAACGTAGAATTGAAGCATCGATGGCTGAGGCATTCATCACAGAGGAGGCGGCAAACTTCGTAACAGCACACTACGAAGCCAAAAATCGTCATTTGCATAATCCGAAGCCTCGGTACAATGCTGACGAGCCTAAAAAGGGTGGATCCAACCTCAGCCTATTCAAAGGGAATCTCGCACCAGCTAGTGTTTCACATCCAGTATCTTTGGATAACGAAGAATGGCGGACCATTTCGTTGTATATCTTCAATAACCTGATAGAAGTGCGGCCGTACATCGAGTAAGTTCTCGGTACATTGTTTCGCAACTTCTATTTCCTTTGAACTACTCTTATTCCTGGATATGTCATACAGTCGATACGTCGCCATATTCTTGTATGGAGCGGAGATCCAAAAGGATTCCGTCAAAGAGTATGAGCTTCTCGCAAATCAAGGAGGTGGCTATCCCGGTTTCATCTCTTGGTTCAAACAAACGGTAATTTCTATTAGACAATTTCATTTCATTCACTAATTTGTGCATAATGCAACAATCCTCTCATATTAAACTTGTAGGCTAATTTAGAGTCTATGGACGCCGAATTGAGACAAGTCGCTAATGGTTTTGACTATAAGGTCCGTTCATTTGACAAGTACGACATCAACGGGTATCACTTTCGTACCTATGGCAAAGAGCTATCTATGGCCGACCGAAAGTCAACAAATTGTTGTGTATCTGCTATCGGCGAAGGAGGTACCGAGTATTATGGGAGAGTTGAAGCAATTTATGAACTTCTGTTCTATGGTGAAAACCCACCGAATGTCATAGTCTTCAAATGTTATTGGTTTCAGCCGAAGGAGACTAGAAGGACTCATGAACATGTAGGGCTAGTTGAAATCAACCAAAGCACTCATTTAGATGTTCCTGATGTCTATATTATGGCTCAACAGGTGACCCAAGTATTCTATCTACCGTGGGCCTGCCAAACTAATCCAAATCTGAAAGGTTGGGATGTCGTTTATGAAGTGCCGCCACGTGCTAGACTTTCTCCCCCAAAGGAAGAGGATTATGAACCTCACATTAACCCAGACACATATGAAGGAGAATTCTTCCAAGAGACACGTCTTTCCAAAAAGCGTTTCAAGAACCGCTATACTTCACCCCAAAACATTGAAGTAGACAGCGACAATGAATCCGACATCACCCCAGAGGAGGAACAAGAAGAGCCGGAACAAGAAGAGGTTACTGCTGCGGATGACCTGTCAATGCTTGACCGATTACGTCAAGGTGGCCTTGCACATGTTGATGCCAATGAACCCTATGAGCCCGTCATTGATTATAGTGATGATGATGATTATGCATTTATTGATGATACTGATCGAGATTATTAGTAGTGTCAGGTATTACATTTTTTTATGTTGTACTTGATGATGATACACTTAAGTGATACACATATTATTATTCATGTCGGTCTTTTTTTATGTTGTACTAATTTCGTTTACTGTTTGTCATGGCAGGTGTTGAAAGATGGTGGGCGCTGGTCGGGAGCGTGGTCTGAGGTCTTCCATTCCAGACGCACCTCTCCACCGAGCGTTGCTGGATAGTATGGCCACACCGCCGGGCCCTTCTTCGTCGACCGCGGTGCCCAGCAGGGGACGAGGTAGGAAGAGAGGAGGTGGGGCACGTGGTCGTGGGAGAGGAGGTAGGGTGACTTCTACGGCGCCTTCCTCGCCGCCACCCCCAGCTGTTTCACCCGAGCACGTGAATGCTAGGGTGGACTCGTCCGAGGAGGAGGCTACCCAGACTCCGGTCCACGAGCCTCCGGTCCACGGGTCTTGGGCCCACGAGCCTCGGGTCGACTGGCCTTCGGCCCACGAGAGTTCGGCCCACGTGACCCCGGAGGAGCACACGTCCGGATGGGGTACCTGGCCGGATCAGCCCGAGGAGCCGAGTGGCCATGCTGATGATGGCGGGGAGCCGACTGATCTTGAGGAGGGGGGGGGCACCGTCTACCAGCGTGGTGCTACACGGCACCCGTCCGTGCCGGTGACCCGCGAGCAGAGGTGGTTGATTTTCCCTGATGGGGAGAGGTACGTAAGTGCATTTAATATTTTTGTACCTTGTGCATTCACGTTTTTTCAAATAACTAATGCGTTGGCCTTGTCATGCTGCAGGGGTTGGGACCACCATCATAGTGTCCGTCGGCCCAACTCCGTCCTTGGAGTTCTTTACCGGCAAAACTTCCCGAGGTTTGTCACGTTGCCTGGTGAGGGTCGGCTTCCAGAGCTTGGATTGAGCTGGGAGCACTACGTGGCTGCCCCGGCCCCGCCGGATGAGATTATCGACGGTGTCGTGTGCGGCACGAGGGCAGACATGGTGATCAGAAAGTTCTGGGTAATTTCTCCTTTACACATTTAAAAATCTTCAACTAGCTAGTTATTAATTGTACTAATCAATATTGTCTCATTTGATTGCAGACATTCTACAGGTGTGAGGAGGGATACGAGGAGGACGCGGCACATGTTATTGAGAACGTCTGCAAGCGCCTACTCCAGAACTTACGACACGAGGCTCGGGTGCAGGCTGTTCGAGACTACTACGCCTTGCGTGGTATCAAGAAGACCAAGCCGGTGTGCCGCGATAAGTTCCTGATAAGGAGCAGTACATGAAGGTAATTCTTAAGGCCTTCTCTACTTAAGTTCCTTCATTTAGTAATTCTTAGCCGTAGCGCTCAAGTTTCTATTTGCTAACTTAGGCGCCTCCGAGATGGTGTGCGGATCGGATGGATTGTTGGGAGGTGTTGGTCGATGAGTGGTGCTCAAAACAATGGCTAGCCCTCCACAACGAGGCCAAGGACAAACGTGCCCAAATGGAAGGTGTGCCACACCATCAAGGCAGCTCCAACTTATATCAGTTCGGGCGCAACTGGGTATGTGGTTTGCTTCATGATTCATGCAATTCATTCATCATGCTAGCTTGAGCCCTTTAATTACGAATTTTCATTGTTTCTCTCTTTCAGGCACGCTACAATAAGGCGGATAAGGTGCCAGAGGTGTACGACCTGTATGCCATGGCCCACACTGCCTCTTTCAAGAAAGTCAAGGCTTTCTCTCAGTCTGACCTCGATGATGCAAACAACTTCACCAACATCTCCTCCCACAACAAGCTCGTGAGATATAGAGATGAGGGGAAGGCGAGGAAAGGGGAGGACTTTAACCCGAGCCAGGGTCCCATTGATCCAGAGCTGTTGATGATATCTGGTGGCGGGAGGTCCCATGGCTCCATAGCCATTGGAGATGGACTTATCCGTTGTCCTAGCACTCTCGCGGAGATCAAGGCGCGCCAGTCGAGCTCCGCTCCTGAGATAAGGCCTCGTGAACGGCCAGTGCAACTCGCCATCAAGGTTAGTGATGCGTACTCAGTTATCTTTCTCCATTACATTGTGTGCGCTTCCATCAATGATTACAAATGGTCATGTGAGTGGTGTTGCAGGCTGCTATATAGAGTGAGAGAGATAGAACGGAGAAACTTCTGGCGGAGGCGACGGAGAGGCAGCGGGAGTTGGAGGAGAGGACGACAAAGATGATGGAGGAGGAGAGGGCACGGAATGACATGCAGGCAAGGGCCATGTACGAGCTCCTTGTGGTAAGTTTCTTCTGCAGATTAGCCAAAACATTCATGTAGTGTTTGTCTCATTACTAACTAGTATGACTGAGTCGTCAAAACCAAATGTGCAGTCTGTGTGCGAGAAGACAGGTCAGACCGCTCCGCCGATGCCAGTGATTGCTCCTGGGACCACGGTGAGTTTTATTTGAATGGACATTACTTGCTAGTCTTAACATTTGAGTGTCATCATGCTAACAAGACATTGGAAATGATCTTTGGTGCAGCGTAACTCCAGACAAGCATCGCACGATCCTTCTCCAGCTACCGACACGAGCCACCCCGCTCCTACACCTCCTGGATCTTGGTAAGTTTATCTAGTGTTTTGCTTAACACATGCACAAAGACCTAGACTTAGCTTTATTTCCTCCAATGCTTACCATAATGACCTAGACTTAGCTTCTTCTCCTCCAAAATGACTTAATAAGCTTACTGACCTCCAAAACCATCCATTTTACCTAAGTTAGCTCTAAAACGATCTGTACTTAGCTTACTTATGTCAAAAATTGCATAATTAGCTTAGTTAGCTCATAGACGATCCATTTTACCTAAGTTAGCTCTAAAATGACCCATTTTACCTAGGTTAGCTTATAAATGATCCAGTTCATCCAAGTTAGCTCAAAAATGACCCATTTTACCTAGATTAGCTCCTAAATGATCCATTTTACCTACGTTAGCTTTAAAATGACCCATTTCACCTAGGTTAACTCCAAAATGACCCATCTTACCTAGGTTATCTCATAAACGATCCATTTCAACTAATTTAGCTCATAAACGATCCATTTCACGAAGTTAGCTAAAAAACGATCCATTTCACCTAAATTAGCTCTTAAATGATCCATTTCACCTAAGTTAGCTCAAAAAGATCCATTTCAACTAAATTAGCTCATAAATGATCCATTTCACCTAAGTTAGCTCAAAAACGATCCATTTCAACTAAGTTAGCTCATAAATGATCCATTTCACCTAAGTTAGCTAAAAAACGATCCATTTCACCTTAGTTACCTCAAAAACGATTCATTTGACCTTAGTTAGCTCATAAACGACCCATTTCAACTAAGTTAGCTCATAAATGATCCATTTCACCTTAGCTAGCTCATAAACGACCCATTTCAACTTAGTTAGCTCATATATGATCCATTTCACGTAAGTTAGCTCATAAATGACATACTCTTCTTGTTCTAGTCTTCTTCTTGTTCTACTCTTCTTGTTCTAGTCTTCTTCTTGTTCTACTCTTCTTCTTGTTCTACTCTTCTTGTTCTAACTTTCTTATTTTTCATTTTGCAGATTTCATTCACTTGACGAAAGCTTGCATAGATGGAGTGCTCCTTATCCCTTTCTTTGTTTCTTTTGTATCGTTGAACTATGCATGTATCGTTGGATGAAACTATTGTAATATATATGGTTGGATGCCTCTATGTTGAACTTGTTATGTATGATGGAACTATGCATGTAATATATATGGTTGGATGATGAAGTTATGTGTTGGATATCTTATATGTTTGCTCTGTAATGGCCTTTTGAAATATATCTATATATGTCATATATATTTGTGATGAAAATTGTTGGATTTAATAAAAAACAGATAAAAGAGCCAATATGCAGGCTCTTTGCCGTCTGCCACCGACGGCAACGGGCTCTTTGCCATCTGCCGCGGACGGCAAAGAAGACACGTGGCATCTAGCTGTGCTTCCTGGGAGCTGACCCATTTGGTCAGTTTGCCTACAGTGGCAGACGGCAAAGACTTTGCCATCAGTGGCGGACGGCAAAGAACCTGCACTTTGCCATCAGTGGCAGACGGCAAAGAACCTGCCATGTAGTGACGTGTAGATGACATCATACGGCGGACGGCAAAGACACTAGAAATTTTGCCGTCAGCGGCGGACGGCAAAGGCCTGCCGTTAGCCACTTAATGGACTGACAGCACAATTATTGCCGTCCGCTCTCTTTGCCGTCCGCCACAGACGGCAAAGGGCCTTTGCCGTCAGCCGCCAGGAAGCAGATGGCAAAGTAGCTATTTACCGTAGCCTACTTTGCCGGAGCCTTTTGCCGTCCGCGGCTGACGGCAAAGGCCTTTGCCGTTCACCGTTCATGCCTTTGCCGTCCGCCGTGGCAGACGGCAAAGTAGCTGATTCCTGTAGTGACCGGAGGAGATAGGAGCGCCGGAATGCAAAACGGACAACGAGGAAAATGCTCGGATGCATGAGACGAACACGTATGCAAATACAATGCACATGATGACATGATATGAGATGCATGAGAAAGGCAACAACACACGGAGACAAAAACCCAAACCCAAGGAAATAAAATAACTTAGTGCCAAAAACGGCAAGAGTTGGGATACATATAAGGTAAATTACATCCGGGGTGTTACAACGTACGACCCCCTGGCAATCACTTTACTAATCTTCAGAGTTATTTGACACCGCTGGTTGCCTGTCACCACCTACTGCATGGTAAGAACTTGTAAGATATTGATATTTGATTTATTGTGAGCTCTTTACCATCACATCCTAATAGTTCATAGGAACATTATTCTAGAATTTGGTTTCTTGTTTCTACTAATCATGGCAGGTTCTAGAGTTGTTAGTTCTTGGGATTTGTCAATGGTGGGAGAATTGCCACCACCTAAGAAAATACAACAACCATCAGAAGAGGAGCAACAACATCAGAATGCACATAATCAGGTTAATGTTTTTATGCCACCATTTACTGGTCGTTTTAGGCCTGATTTATATTTTTTTGACACCTGCAACAGTAGGAGAGGCTCCTACTGGATGTATTAAATTAAAGTATCAAAAAGTTCTTACAAAGTCATAACCTTACATCCATGGCCATTGTAAATATAAAGTAAAGTTTGGAAACCAAAGTAAGTAGTAGACTAGGGTACAACAAAGGATTGGGCAAAAGAGGAAATAAATTGTCTGTGTTTCTCTTTGGCTCTATGTATGAGTAGAGAGAAGTCTTCTTTGGATCTTCTTGCCCATGAGCCGACAGTGGGGTCTATCCTTCGGAAGTGCTTGTTATTTCTTTCTTTCCACAGGCTCCAGGAGGCATATAAAAAGATCTCCATAAACATTCGTTTGTTCCATACTGTTTTGGCTTCCTTGATCCAATTTAGACGATCCCCATTAGTTGTCCAGTGGATGTTCAAAGTATCCCAACAAGGCACACTAAAATGACAAGTAAAGATCATCTGTTCGATCGTTTCTTCCTCGGTGCTGCCACACAGGATGCAACCATGATTGTCACCAATGCTATAGTGCCTTCTCTTAAGCATGTTTCTGGTGTTCAGACGATCTGAGAGTAGTAGCCAAACAAAAACCTTGATTTTCATTGTGGCCGAAGATTTCGAGAGCCATTTGTAACTATTGTGTGCAGTGACCTCCCGAAAATAGAATTTGTAGTATCTTTTTGCAGTGTAGATCTCAGAGCCCCACTCATATACCCAAGAGTCCATGTCCTCTCCAGCATCATTGCCAACGTGTGTTGTGATCTCCTGGATATCGCGCAACTCATTGTGGGCTTGCATGGAGAGGGGAAGGTGAAAGGTTTCATTGAGGTTGGTGCAACCAAGAAAATCCCGAACCGAAATATCTTCATGTTTAGCATAAGAAAACGCACGGGGATGTGAATCTGCAAGAACATCATCCAACCAGAGATCTTTCCACATAAGCGCAGTATCTCCTTTGCGAACGATCACATGCGAGATGCCTCTACAGATAGGAGTAAGTTTGAGCACATCTTTCCACCAGAACGAACCGCATGGGTCTGAGGCATGTGGTATTTTTTCGGTGCAATATGTGGACCAAATCAAATCAACCCACGGCAGATCCCAATGGTTATAGAACTTGTGTAGGTATTTAATGAGCAAAGCATCACTTTAAGTTTGTAAATCAAGCACCCCGAGACCTCCACACTCCTTGGGTCTGCAAACCAATTGCCATGAAGCTAAAGAGTTGCACTTGTCCCCATCATCAGTCTTCTTAGTCCAAAGGCATTGCCTTCTGATTTTATCCAGTAGATCAATAATCTTCTGTGGCAGTTTGAGGGTGCAGAGCACAAAGATTATAAGGGATGTGATGACCGAGTTGAGAAGCGACAGTTTCCCTCCATAGGAGATCATTGACAACGTTGATGAAAGTCTTCGTTGAACTCCACAGACCAAAGGCATGAGATCCTGCACTGTAGGTTTTGTAGTGCCCATTGGTAACCCAAGATAGGTAAAAGGTAGCTTTCCCATCACGCAACCGAAGATTTGAGCAATATGTTGAGCGGTTGTAGCGTCACAATTCATGGGCACGAGAGTTGACTTGTGGAAGTTAATCTTTAGTCCAATAGAAGTTACATAATCAGTGAGGATGTTTTTGACAAGAGTAGCTTGGTCTGGACACGCCGGTAATAATTTGATAGTGTCGTCAGCGTATTGGATCACCGAGTAGTCAGATTGGTTGGGATGGTAGAAGGGCAGTTGAAGATCATTTCTTAGAAAGGAGTCATTAATTGCAGCCTGCAATAAATCTGCCGCCAAGACAAAGATTAGAGGGGACAGCGGATCACCTTGTTGTACTCCACAGTTGCAATTAAACTGTCTGCCCGGGACGCCATTAAGGAGAACTGAAGATTTGGCGGAGGAAAAAATGCTTTTGATCCACCCCAACCATTTATCATTGAAGCCCATGTGCTTCATGATATCCAGCATAGCATCATGATCAATGGTATCAAACGCTTTGCAAAATCCAATTTGAGAAGGACTATGGGATTTTTAGAAGCTTGGCACTGATGTATGTATTCAAACGCCCATGCGAGGCAATCCTGGATAGACCTCTTTTTCAAGAAACCATACTGGTTATGGTGTATGATCTTCAGAATGATTTTTTGAAGACGGTTAGCTAAGAGTTTTGTGATGACTTTGAGACAACAATTTAACAGAGTAATCGGTCGAAAGTCATTAACTCCTTGAGGGGCAGAAACTTTGGGAATGAGGGTGATGAATCCATCATTAATGCTCTCCAGGTTTAGGCCACCTTCAAAAAACTGATCACAGAGAGCATAAAAATCATCCTTAATTATATGCCAACAAGATTTTAGGAATGCACCACTGAACCCATCAGGACCTGCCCTATCCGCTGGCATTTCTTTGATGTCTAGATCAATATCTTGTCTAGTAAAAGGCGCAGTTAGGTCATCCAGCCTCTCAATTCTCTTGATGATGGAGGGAAGATTAAAGTGATTTATATATTCAATGGGAGTACGAAATAAATGCAATATTTTCTTCTCATAATTTTGATGAGTGTAGAAAAGTTAAATATGTGGTTAGTACATTCAGTAGCTTTGCTTTAGTTTGGTGGAGCGATCATAGTTGGTTATACCTTGATTATATCCCTACTACTTGGGATCATTTAAAACTTCTCATGAGAGATAGATTCGTCGATGTTTATTATACTCGTGGCATGATTAAAAAACTAGAACATTTAAAACAAGGTAGTGACACCGTAACAAAATATTATGATGATTTATAAACTACCTTGTTGCATACCTTTTTAGGAGAAGGTGAAGAAGATTTAATGGATAGATTTTGGGGAGGATTAAACCATGATATTCAGGAGATACTAATTCATGAAGAGTGTTATCCTATGGACCGTTTGTTTCGTCTTGCTTGCAAAGTTGAACAGAAAACAAAACGACGTGTTGCCCATAAGGAGAATAAGCAGATGGTGCACATTCCAAGAGTTGATACGGTTGTTCCTTCAACTACTAGTTGTACTATGACAACCACATTCGTTGTTGTGAGGACTACATCACCTCCACCATGTGACACATCACCCCCGAGAGTGGCTACATCAGCTGAGTCTCCTACATGAGAATGATGAATGCCTTGTAATTTTAAATGCACCATCTGATCAGCTACCCACTACTTTGATCACACCACCTATTTTAGAGGACTATGTTGATAATTTGACTTTTTCATGTGATCAAACAACTAAAAGATCACCAATTTCAAGTGGATCCATTGAATTAACTGTTAATATGAAAGAACCATGTGAATCAGGGAATAAATCATGTTTGGATCAAATACATTTGAAAATAATTGTGCCAATGTTTAATCATTTTGATATGACCTCTAATCTTGGTGATGATTCTGTGTCAAATGACTTATTACATGTTTGCTTATTTAAGCATGTTGTAGCATGCAAATTTGATGCAAATAAGGTTCATTCACCAATGTTGGGATGGTTTAATGATCAACATTGTCAACCTTTTGAAACAAATAAGAGCTTCACTTATATGTGCAAACTGAATTGCAATATTTTCATGCCTTCTACTTCTTGTGATAATACTTTGGCTTTAGATTTTATGAACTATGAAGGTTACTCATTTATACATGTGTCATATGTGCAAAAACCAAGGGAAGTGAAAAATGGATGACATATACATATAAAACATGTACACTTTGTCTCTTTGGTTAGCCACATTTCAGATTAAGCAACGCCGAGGACGGCTTTGTTTTCAAGAAGGGGAGTATGATGAGGACATGACTAACTTGGATACGACCAAAAATATTGCATACATGTATATTTGTGAGGTGTATGGGACGTTTGAACAATCCACATATGAAGATAAGGGAAAAAGAGAAGTTTATGTGTAGTTCAAAAAGTCTTCTCACGTCACTTTTGGGCCAAGAGAAGATAGAGTCCAAGTCTCTCATGTTCTGGATTCAGATTGGGACTGCACAGACATACCTGACTCAAAACGTTAATAACTCTTTCATACGGACTCCGAATTGGGTGATTCTTTTTTGTTGGAAAGTAGATTTCATGCACTTTTCCAACCCAATTGGATTCACCTCAAAATTTGTCCAGAGCATTGAGTTATCAAAGAAACAATCTGACGCTGCAGCAGAATCCGAGTCAAACTACAAGTCCAAAGGTGTTGCATCACCTCCACCTCGGCCCACGAGCCTTGTACGTCCTAGGGTTAGTTTTAGGCTGCCTTGGGATGTCCTCCCACCTCCTTGGCCGCCACCACTTGCTCCTATATAAGTAGATCCATCTAGTAGCTTTTTTCATGGGATTTGTTTAGTTAAAAGTTAGCCATTGCTACTTCGCGTACTTCGTTTGTGTCCAATGACCAGACCAAGACCGCTTCTGGATCCCCAACTTTATTAATACTTCATCTATATTCGCAATATCCAGATTGCATTATCATATTCTTACTTGTTCTTCGATTGCATGCAGGAATATACCTTCGTGGTCAGGTTGATCATGCTCTGGCGTGGTCAATAACCTCTCAGAGTTGGTTTAGCGATTGTTAACGCGCAATGTCGTGCACGTTTGTAGTCGGGTCGTCAACGTCGAGTCCACCAAATCGGTAGTTATCATCTCATCGAAAGATCGGGACACTCCGCCTCTATCATTCACCATTTTATTTCTCTACGAGAGAATGATCCAACACAATTTAGTGCATTATTTATATTATGTCTCTGCGTACTAAGGATTTACATTTCATAAGTATAGGCATAGAAGTCATGAGGAATCAGCAATGCATACAAAAAATAAAATACACCGCTTTTGACAACAAGGTCGTGATGAATCTGGCTTCCACTGTGTCGTCCCAACCTGACTATGGTCTACATCGTCAAATCGGGCCATGCACTCCTCATCGAGACGGGAAGCAACTGTTTGATGTGGAGAATCTTGGGTGGGTTGCTCTCTAAGGGGTTGTATCATTGCCAGTGAGATTAGAGCATAATATTACAAGGACAAACAAAATACTCGCTTAGTTCAAAAAGTCACAGTTAACACCTAGAAAGGGTGTTAGATTTATTTTTTCTAATAGTAAATTTATTTTAAATACTCAAATATCTTGTCTCCATCATCGAATTCGACATGAACCTTTTTCTTCCCCTGTTTGTGTTATGGGGGACTTTCGTTTTCTAAAAAATACATCTGACCCACCACTGTGCTACCTCTTGAGCACTGCGTTGGTTTTCCCTTGAAGAGGAAAGGGTGATGCAGCAAAGTAGCGTAAGTATTTTTCTCTGTTTTTGAGAACCAAAGTATCAATCTAGTAGGAGACTACACGCAAGTCCCTCATACCTACATAAACAAATAAGAACCTTGCAACCAACGCGATAAAGGGGTTGTCAAGCCCTTCACGATCACTTACGAGAGTGAGATCTGATAGAGATAATATTAATAAGATAAATATTTTTGGTATTTTATGATATAAATTGAAAGTAAAGATTGCAAAATAAAATAGATTGGAAACTTATATGATAAAAATAGACCCCGGGGCCATAGGTTTCACTAGTGGCTTCTCTTAAGATAGCATAAGTATTACTGTGGGTGAACAAATTACTGTCGAGCAATTGATAGAAAAGTGCATAATTATGATAATATCTAGGCATGATCATGTATATAGGCATCACGCCCGCGACAAGTAGACCAAAACGATTCTGCATCTACTACTATTACTCCACACATCGACCGCTATCCAGCATGCATCTAGAGTATTAAGTTCATAAGAACAGAGTAACGCATTAGGCAAGATGACATGATGTAGAGGGATAAACTCAAGCAATATGATATAAACCCCATATTTTTATCCTTGATGGCAACAATACAATACGTGCCTTGCTGCCCCTGCTGTCACTGGGAAAGGACACCGCAAGATTGAACCCAAAGCTAAGCACTTCTCCCATTGCAAGAAAGATCAATCTAGTATGCCAAACCAAACTGATAATTCGAAGAGACTTGCAAAGATAACCAATCATACATAAAAGATTTAAGAGAAGAATCAAATATTGTTCATAGATAAACTTGATCATAAACCCACAATTCATCGGATCTCGACAAACACACCGCAAAAAGAGTTACATCAAATAGACCTCCAAGAAGATCAAGGAGAACATTCTATTGAGATTCAAAGAGAGAGAAGAAGCCATCTAGCTAATAACTATGGAGCCGAAGGTCTGTGGTAAACTACTCACACATCATCGGAGAGGCTATGGTGTTGATGTAGAAACCTTCCGTGATCGATTCCCCCTCCGGCGGAGCTCCGGAAAAGGCCCCAAGATGGGATCTCTTGGGTAAAAAAGGTTGCGGCGGTGGAAATAGGGTTTCATGGTGCTCCTGGATGTTTTCGGGGTATATTATTATATATATATATATATATATAGAAGGAAGAAGTAGATCGGTGGAGCTACTAGGGACCCACGAGGGTGGGGGACGGGCCCAGGGGGGCAGGCGCGCCCTCCTGCCTCGTGGCCACCTCGTTTCTTTCTTGACGTCTACTCCAAGTCCCCTGGATCACGTTTGTTTCAAAAATAACTCTCCCGAAGGTTTCATTCCGTTTGATATTCCTTTTCTGCGAAACACTGAAATAGGCAAAAAAACAATAATTTGCACTGGGCCTTGGGTTAGTAGGTTAGTCATAAAAATAATATAAAAGTGTATAAATAAGCCCATTAACATCCAAAACAGATAATATAATAGCATGGAACAATAAAAAATTATAAATGCGTTTGAGAGGTATCACACCGCCATGCCCTAGAGCTACCACTGTGTTGTAACATAGCATCATCACCGGCACCTCGTAGCCATTCCCACTCCTACCTCATCATGCCCCTGATTTCTTTTTCGAAAAAGGGTTTCCCCTCGCTTTATGTTATAAAGCAACCATCACCACATACATCCGATCGAACCGATACAAATACACGCTACCCTGGCACACACCACACACCCAAGACAAGATACAATTCATTTTGAGGTATTTGAGGTGCATTATGATAGGCAAGTCTAGTTGACAGTCATTGGTGCCAGCATACTAGAAACTAGAAAGGCAGAGGTCGCATTACACGACGCATGTGGATGTGTGGTCTTTGTGCCTTCACTAAAGACCGTAGTGTTTTTCTCAAGACAGATGGAAGGGAAACATACCTACATATTATTTCATTGGAGTTGTCGATTTCGCTCTGTCTTTCCTGTTCGTGTTTGAGGAGAATGAACTGGCCACACGTAATGGCATGAAATATATGGCTCCTAAGGGAGAAGTTTTCAACAAATAGATTGTTCCATCTTAGCATATATTATATGACTTCTAGTTATTTGACATGCTGGAGCATGCTGGTAGCAGTTAAATCTTTGTTAGTTGGACCGTGTCGATAAGGGCAATATATTGCCCGTTGTCTACATTAGATTGCTAGGTTGTGCCACACTCCTCGTGCCGAGTCATGGCACTTCTACATGGTCATTCTATGGTCATGATCCCATTGGAGTGACATGCACTCTGTCATTCCAATTCGAGGAGGATGAACATGTCACACACAACGACATGTAAACTTTGGCTCCTATCGGCAAAGACTCCATCAATTTCCTTACCTTTTTTTCCTTTAAATGCACTGCTTCTGCAAGTAGCTTCTTTTTCATGATTCAAACATCATTTGACTAGTAATAACTGACAAATAGCATATATGATAGGCATTTGCATATTTTACTTGAAAAAAAAGATCGGTAGGTTAGTTGATGTCATGTTGCTCTTAGAATTGCTCGATAGGTTACTAGGTACGGTTGGCTTTACTTGGCTCGATTTTTCTCTTTGGGGATGGAGCATACTGTTGGGATTTGTTTTTCATGCACTTTGTACAACAAAATTATGTGTTTGATAGCTACACCTCCTTGATGCAAATGTCAAAAGACCAGCCGAATTATGCCTTTTTTTACAAAGAGAAGGCAAGTAAATGCAGGTTTATTTAAAGCTCTCATAGTCTCCAACCTACCCGAGAACCGAACTTATAACAAGAACCCTCGCTTTTTGTTATTGTTTTACCAGAGGGCTAGTGAGTTCATATCACTGCCTACCACCCAAGTCCCTTATAAAGAGAAAGGCTTCACTAAGCAAACATGAGTACCTTGCTCGTCATTTAGTTTGGCCTTAGAAGTATCCAATATCACTTCATGCCTTGTTTGCCGTCTCTGCATACCAGGGGTCGTTTGAATTTGATGAGCATAGGCTTAGAAGGTATCAGGAATTACCATTGAATTACTGGAATTATAACATGCACCTTTTTACAAGATAAGTTCTGTTGTAGCTGACTACGAAGTTAGAGCAAATTATCTTATCATATTTGTTGACTAGCAAGTTGAACCTGATTTTTTAATAGCCACAAAAGAAAAGAATGGAATGATTGCATTGTAGTCAACTTTTCAACAAAATGTTCTGATGCAATTCATTCTTCTTCAAGGGTCAATTGCATCTAGTTAGTGTTGAAATGCTCAGTTGATTCCGTCTTTGGTTACAGCTCAAAATTTCAAGATTTACCATGGTTACCACATATTTCGGTCCCCCTCGGTAAATGGTCATTTCGAGCAAAAAAAATTGAATTTGTTGAATTCAAAAGCTCAATGTATAGTAAAGTATGGCAGCACCTCACAGCGCTCGCATAGACCACGTTCCACGGAGCGAGTAGCTCTTTTATGATAAATATAAGTTCAAGTGCTATCTATATCTATGTGACGCCCCCGATTTGACCATACACTAATCATGCACGCAAATGTGTACGATCAAGATCAAGGACTCACGGGTAGATATCACAACACAACTCTACAAATAAAATAAGTCATACAAGCATCATATTACAAGCCAGGGGCCTCGAGGGCTCGAATACAAGAGCTCGATCATAGACGAGTCAGCGAAAGCAACAATATCTGAGTACAGACATAAGTTAAACAAGTTTGCCTTAAGAAGGCTAGCACAAACTGGGATACAGATCGAAAGAGGCCCAGGCCTCCTGCCTGGGATCCTCCTAAACTACTCCTGGTCGTCGTCAGCGGGCAGCATGTAGTAGTAGGCACCTCCGGTGTAGTAGGAGTCGTCGTCGAAGGTGGCGTCTGGCTCCTGGGCTCCAACATCTGGTTGCGACAACCAGGTATAAGGGATAGGGGGGAAAAGAGGGAGAAAGCAACCGTGAGTACTCATCCAAAGTACTCGCAAGCAAGGAGCTACACTACATATGCATGGGTATCAAATGGAATAAGGGTATCATATGTGGACTGAACTGCAGAATGCCAGAATAAGAGGGGAATAACTAGTCCTTTCGAAGTCTACGCTTCTGGCAGCCTCCGTCTTGCATCATGTAGAAGAGAGTAGACTGAAGTCCTCCAAGTAGCATCGCATAGCATAATCCTAACCGATGATCCTTCCCTCGTCGCCCTGTGAGAGAGCGATCACCGGTTGTATCTGGCACTTGGAAGGGTGTGTTTTATTAAGTATCCGGTTCTAGTTGTCATAAGGTCAAGGTACAACTCCAAGTCGTCATGTTACCGAAGATCACGGCTATTCGAATAGATTAACTTCCCTGCAGGGGTGCACCACATTCCCCAACACGCTTGATCCCATTTGGCCGGACACACTTTTCGGGGTCATGCCCGGCCGTGAAAGATCAACACGTCGCAGCCCCACCTAGGCACAACAGAGAGGCCAGCACGCCGGTCTAAACCTAAGCGCACAGGGGTCTGGGCCCATCGCCCTTAGCACACCTGCACGTTGCGAACGCGGCCGAAAGCAGAACTAGCCCCCTTAATACAAGAGCAGGCTTACGTTCCAATCCAGCGCGTGCCGCTCAGTCGCTGACGTCACGAAGGCTTCGGCTGATACTACGACGCCGGGATACCCATAACTACTCCCGCGTAGATGGTTAGTGCGTATAGGCCAGTAGCCAGACTCAGATCAAATAACAAGATCTCGTTTAACGTGTTAAGTATCTACGAACGCCGACCAGGGCCAGGCCCACCTCTCTCGTAGGTGGTCTCAACCTGCCCTGTCGCTTCGCCTCAAAGTAACCGTCGGGGGCCGTCGGGAACCCAGGCCCACCTCTACCGGGATGGAGCCACCTTCCCCTTCAGCCCCCATCTCCGAACAGTAACACAAGTAATGGAACATGTATAAAGTGTATAGTATATGCCCATGATCACTTCCCGAAGTGATCACGGCCCAGTAGATAGCATGGCAGACGGACAAGAGTGTAGGGCCACTGATGGAACACTAGCATCCTATACTAAGCATTAGGATAGCAGGTAAAGGTAACAACAGTAGTAGCAAGGACAGGCTATGCATCAGAATAGGATTAACGAAAAGCAGTAACATGCTACACTACTCTAATGCAAGCAGTAGAGATAAGAATAGGCGATATCTGGTGATCAAAGGGGGGGGCTTGCCTAGTTGCTCTGGCAAGGAGGGGTAATCTTCGATGTAGTCGAACACACGGACATCGGCAGCGGTCTCGGAGTCTACCGGAAAGGAGTAACGGAGGGGGAACACAATAAATAACAGAGCAATCAAATGCAACACAAAGCAAGACGCGGCAATACATTGTGCTAGGGGTGACCTAACGTAGGGATAGGCGATACCGGCGAAGGGGGGAAACATCCGGGAAAGTATTCCCATTGTTTCGCGTTTTCGGGCAGATGAACCGGAGAGGGAAAGTTGCGTGTCCGATATGCTAGGGGCGTGTGACGGACGAACGGATTGCATATCCGAATTCGTCTCGTCATTCTGAACAACTTTCATATACAAAGTTTTTTTTCATCCAACGTACAATTTATTTTATACTAAGTTTTTAAAGTTTTAATGCATTTTCTAAATTAACATATTTAATTTAATTATTAAATTTCAAATTTAAACAGTGAAATACATTTATACTCAGACTGAGCCAGCCACAGTCAATGACATGTGGGGCCAGTCAAAGTCAACAGCACAGTTAGTTGTTGACTTGGTCATCCAGTGAATAGTGTAAGTGGGTCCCGTGTGTCATAGACAGTTCCTTTTAACAGGGTTTTAATTTTGGTTTAATTAATGGGGGGACCTACTGTTAGTTTCTGATTAATTAATGGGTTAATTTTAACTCATAAAACAGTTTTAATTAAGCGCAGGGCCCACATGTCAGTGAGAGTTTTAGGGTTAGGCTTAGTGGCTAGTTAGCTGGTTAATGACCTAGGCCCACGAGTCAGTGGCCCGTGCGACGGTTTTAGACCGATGCGCGCACTCCAGCGAGGCAGGGTGTGGCGGCGAGCTATAGGGGCGCCGGCGACCCACCGGAATGCGCCCCGGCGACCAAATCGGGCGCGAACAGAACCGATTGGATGCCCCCTCAGTGGTGGTACGAGCGTGACCAAAAGGTCTCTAGGTAGACGCCAGCGACGACATCCCGCAGTGCTCGATGGTGGTGTTCAACCGAATCGAGCGTATGGGGCACGGTGGTGAGCGGGAGGAGGTCAGGGGGGAAACGGGAGCTCACAACATGGCTCGTGCAGCGCTCGGCGATGGCGGAGAAGCAGCAGTGGCGACGTGGTGGTGGCGGCCCGGGCGGAGGGGCTCGATGCGACAATGTCGGAGGAGCTGCGGGGCGGAGGTGGCGGTCCTCGGGCGCGGGCGTGCCGGGAGGAGGCAGCCGGAGCTGGCAGCGTTGGAGTTGGCCGACGGTCCAGCAAGCTGGGTCTTGCGCCGGAGGGTAGTAGGAGGCGGCGGGGAGTCGCGGCAGCCATGGCAATGGTTGGCGTCGGGAGGAAGTAAACGCGCCAGGAGGGAGCGCTCAAGAAGGCGGCGGCGGCGAAGCTGGAGAAGAGGGGCGCGGGGAACTATTGGGGGTGGCAGGACTCGCCGGCGTCAGATGTCCGGGCGAGCATGGCTGGGACCGAGCGCGAGCGCTCTGTCTCACGTCCCTGGCGGCACGAGGTGGGGGTCGAGGGGAGTGGGACGGGAGGAATGTGGAGGGGGAGAGTTGGGTTATCTAACCCTAGCAGGCCAGCCAGTGGCCCAAGGCCCAGGGGGATGAGGGTTAGGTGGGCTGGGTTGTGTACTATAACTGTGGGCTACAGTGCACAGTATTTCTTTGTTGTTTTTTTATATCTTTTTTGTTTTAGATTTTGCTTGTTGTTTTCTATTTATTTTTCTATATGTTTTACCTTTCAATAAATACCAAGGCCATACCTAACATAGTATTTATAATTATGCCACTACCACAATTTACTTGGCACCTAAGATAAAGTAGTTCGTAATTGTTTATTATTTTAAAAACATTCAAATAATAGTTTTCGTTACTGTTTTATTCATCTTATAGTATTTAAACATTTTATAAAAGTGTGGTTTCTCCATCATTAATATTTTGGATCTATTTGTTCCATTCTGAAAATTTTAGTTTTAATGTTTGAAAACTTTTATTGTTTGCCTAGATTTTGAATTTTGAATTTGAATCGGTTTCGAACTAACGCAAGATTGGCAACAGTAATCGAAGTGACGTGGCATCATTAGCAGAGAGTTACTGTAGCTTAATTACCCGGGCGTCACAATCTATTTTGAAAGAATTTGATTTAAAAATGAATTCTAAATTTCATTCAAATTTTAGGTTTGAAGTTTCTGGAGTTCTATTTTGTAGTTCCAATTTTGGAAGGTAAGCGCAATATGAAAGACGAGGAGTAATCTAACCATCTTCCCTTGCTCGGGTCGGGTGAATCCGGTTCCCCGAGATCGGCGCGGTTGCCCCTGATGCTGGTGTGCGATCGGCCGTGTGTCCACGGAAGGATCGCCTCCCACGGAAGGATCTAACCATCTTGCTGTTTTTTTTTCGTTTTGTTAAAAAAAAAGTAATGAGGTGCTCGATAGGATGGATTCGGACCATCGACCTCCTGCTTAAGGTGACGTTGGAATAACAGAAAAAAAATGAGATTCATGGTCCGAAATAGACTTTCGCCCCGCTATATTAATATAGCAACCACCCGATACATCCAGAAGTCCGACGCTGGGGCAAACAGCACAATCATGCCCAAAAGAAAAACAAGAGAAAATCAAGAGAAAGAAATGCCAGCAGCACCGGATGAACGAAAGCTGAGGCATCCCGCAACCGCTGCGCCCACCGGAAACATCCACCACGCTCCAATGCCATCGAGTCGCCGTGAACCAAGCAACACTCTCAAGAAGGACTGCAACGACGACGCCGCTGCTGCCCGGACGAATCCTAGGATTTCTCCCGGTACACGGAGGGAAGCGGGCGAGAGGTACTCCCGACGCCCTTCAAGAAGGTTGATGGCGCCCAGAGGCGTCACCGCGCCGGTGCCGGGCGGACCCGAGAGGGATTTTGCCCTGCCCTTCATACCCACAACCCAGGACCAACCGGCGGCTCCACCATGCCAACCGCCCACCAACCTGCGCCACCACAGTCACGAGGACACCACTGTCGTCTCTCCACCGCAGACGCTGCGAGGCCGGCCAAACCAAGCGAGACCACCGCCGATAGGGACCGGGAGCACCACAGCCACGTGGGAGGGGACAACCTCCACTGGCACAAGCCGTAGCAGACCGGACGCAGGCGCGGGAGCACGCTGGACCCCCTGCCCAGCCGGGCACAGATCGGGCCCGTTAAGCTCCTGCCGCTGCGCTGCAGCCGACGCAGCGCAGAGCCGCCGATCCCAACGACCTCATCCCGCCAGCCCAGCCGGAGGAGACCCGTCGGAGGCCAGACCAACCCGCCCTGACCCAGATTGGGCCCAAAAGGGCCCGGATCTGGGCCTACAGGGCTTCGCCGGCCAACCCCCGCCGCCAGCCGCCGCCAAAGGGCCACGCCGCCGCCGCATCTGAGCCCGATCTACACCGGTGAACCGCCCGCTGAGGTGCACCATCGCCGGAAACCACCGCCCGAGCCGGGGAACCGCGAGGGGGAGAGGAAGAGGGCCGCCACCGCCGGCTTTGCCACGACGCCGCGCGGGCAACGCCCGGCCACGCCAGCCGGCGGCAGGGGGGGGGGGGGGGGGGGGGGGGGGGGGGGGGGGGGGGGGGGGGGGGGGGGCCGCCCCGGTCGCCCTGCTCATGGGGGCGGCGTGGGGGGTATGGAGAGGGGAGGGAGTCCCTTTTCAGATTCATAGTTACTAGCACCCAGGACTTAGTTTTATAGAAGAAACCCACCCAAGGTGAGGAACCAGAAATTCGACCCTGATAGGATTCGAACCCTGGCTGCAAGGTGCGCCACCGGCCAACATTGCCACTAGGCTACAGCCTAGTTCTCTCACGTGCTCACTTCATCCTTCACACTTTTATTTTACGTCTATTTGTAGTGATTTTGTTCGGTTTTCTATTATATTTGCCTCTCATGTTCTACTCTTTCTTGTTGTCGATGGTGGCCGTGGACGTGGCGGCTTCATTGTCATAGCAATGGAGTGTGTCCGACGCAGAACGGGCAACGTCGTCAATGTTGTCGTCAAATTCCTCCCCCGCCTCGTCGATTTCCACGAACATAGCTTATGTCTCCGCCTCCATTACACGGAGCCACCATTGGTCGCGACAGATGTCGCGAATGGTGTGGTAGGACAGGAGCAACGCCTTCCACTCGTCTACATTGGCCACGATGCCCGTGCCCGCCGTTTTGCTCCTCCACGAGCCGGTGCTCGTCGAGGAGCCGGAGGTTGTACCTTTGGTTGGCATGCGGCTGCCGGAACGCCTCTTCCCCCTCTTCCATCACCATGTCCGTGAAGTGCCCCCATGGCTCGCCCATGGTGATGCCGGACAGGATAGACAAGGGCGATGGCTCCAGCTCATTGTTCATTGGCTCGTCCGCGTCCCTCCGAAGACCTCGCTGGCAAGCCAGCCTGTGTTTGGCTGATTCGGCGGGCCTGCCAGCCGGTCGCAATGCCGGAGAGCTTCTTCTTCTATTCGCCAGGGAGGCTGTCCCATAGGGCTTTGGAGCTCGAGGCCATGGCGGTGTGGTGCACGGAGGAAGAGATCGGGAGCAGAGGTCTGATGCGGTTGTTGTCGGGAGCCTAACTGGTTTAAATAGGGGTCGGATGACAGGCACGAAGCGGCGGGGTGTTTAATGCTGGACGGCAGGCAGACAAACATGTGGTGCTCACATGCGTGCGTCGGAGTAGGTTCCTCGGCAAACACGCATGTTCAATCTACGGAGGTGGGCGGCCGAATGCCGTTTCAATGCGGAGAGAAGACGCGTGCAGTGGGCGACGCTCTCGGTCGGTGCGCCACTTCAATGTCGGCTCTACTGAGAGTTCACGTCCGATCTTAGTCGACATGAATGCGGCGCTGACCACTTCAGGCGACAAAAGGGTGCGGGCAAAGGAGAAGGTTTCGGTCGGGTTCGGTGTCTGACACAGGCGTGGGAGCGGTCCAGATACCGGTTTGCAGGAAAAAATATGTCCGGACCTCTTCATGGACGGACGAGATACGTAGTTGGATGGCAAAACATATCCGGACCGTCCGGTCCGCACCGATGCAGGCGGTTTGAGGATGCCCTAACTCTCAGCCATGCTCATTAGTTTTCTTTCTGTAACCAGCCTAAGGCCATATGTAGAACCTTTGTTCAGGTCGAAAGCAGATTATCTCAAGCAGGACCTCAACAGGATTCGTGTGGCAATACAAATTGTAAATGTAAGCTGAAAATTCAGCATGATCATTCGTCACTACTACCCTTATGATGTGCCATTCCTGCCCGGTAATTTGCTCAGCTGCTGGCATCACTTGTAGCTTGTAGGTTACGCATCATCAAATTATCTGTTGCGTCCATGCCCCTTCTGGCATCTATGTGTGTCTGATAGATATGCATACCGGCGATGAAATATTTTTTTCAGCGTGTATTAAATTGTTGATGGAGCAAACAAGTTTAAAACCCAGATCAATTCATATTCTAGTATGTTTGGTCAGTATGAAACCAGCAAAAAGTCCGTTCATCTTTAACTGTATTCTCTGCTTTTCGTCACAACGTTTCAGTTCTTCTACCAGAGCTGACGACGTAGTTCTTGTACTGTCTCTAGCAAAACCCAACACAATATACGGACAACAAAAACACCACCAAAAGATAAGTAAAACTAAAGCACCACCAAAAAATAAGTAAAACTCAAGTCATCGCAAGCAAAACTAAAACGAAACAACCGACAGCAATAACATGCTATAGGAAAAAGACAATCCCCTAAGTGAAGAAAGGCGTGGCGAAGCGCGTGCTAGCCTCTAGTATGATATGGCATCCGCTTTTTTTTACCTGACAAAATAGACCGGTAGGAACCCTACTTGGCTCACATTTTCTCTTTGAGGATGCATCATTAGCTGTTGGAATTTTTTTTCATAAACTTCGTACTACAAAATTGCGTGTTCGATAGCTACATCAAAAGATCAACGAAATTACACCTTTTCACAAAGAAAATGTATGTAAATGCAAGTTTATTCAAAGCTCTGAGTCTCCGACCTACCTAAGGACCAAACTTATAAGAAAGCGACTCTCAGCTATTCTTACTGTTCTACCTGAGGGCCAATGAATTTACATCACTGCCTACCACCCAGGCCTCTTATAAAGTGAAAGGCTTCCCTAAGCAAAGATGAGTACCTTGTTCGTCATTTAGTTCACCCTTAGAATTGTCCAGTATCACTTCATGCCTTGTTTGCCGTCTCTGCATACTAGGGGTCCGAGTTTGATGTGTGTAGGCTTAGAAGGTATCAGGAATTACCAATGAATTATTGGAATTATAACATGCACCCTTTTACCTTCTCTGTCGTCATTCACCTCTGCGTGTTGTTTGTACTGAATCTGGTACTGAACCGAGAAACTATCCCAGCAGTGTACAAGACAGAAAAATGTAGAAATACTCTGAATACTTTCTACTGGATCTTTTTTTGATTTGGTATGTCGAATTTTGTTTCAGCCTCGCGTCCTCCATAATACTCTTTTTACATGTTCCAAAACCGTCCTTCTGTACATAGAAATAGCAAGGTGCAAACAGATGTTGACATGCACAGGAAACAGTTGCTGGCATCATTTAAGTGTCTTTGTCACTTCTTTTGCAAGAACCAAACCAAAGCATGCAACTTCAACAAACAATATTATCCTGTATTTAAATTGCGCACATCCTCTTATCCATTCTAGGTAAACTCACTCTAGCATTGATAATGTATATATAATTACCTCGAGTCAAGTAACAGCTTAGAGGATGGGTGGATCTGACTAGCTAAGGTACCTGCTGCTAGTTTTACTGCTATGGTCACCAGAGATCAGACACAGGCAAAGATGGAAGAAGAGGAGAGCCTGGTAGGCCAACCGGCATCCTTGCACGCTGATGGCCTGCCTGATGGAAGGTTTCAGGCTCCGGTCAAGGGCAGTGCACAAAAGCCCGACGATCGCGCGCACCATTTCTTGGACGTCGAACTCCCAGATCAGCCGTGGGGGTCGGCAGCATCAAGAACGTTTCCATGGGTGTACAACTCCGACACCCGTTGAGTCAGGTGGATTACACAGTCATCTGGCCCTGCCGAAGCTGAAGCTGAACATGTCCACAGGCTATCTTCAATAGGACGACGCCGAAGCTGTACATGTCCGCCAAAGTCGCCAAGCTTGGCGCTGAAGCAGGTGTCGAGCATGATGTTGCTCGGCTTGGTGTCCCTGTGCAACAGACATTGCTCCCACTCTGCAAGTACAGAAGCGCTGAGGTGATCCGGACACGATCTCACGTAACATGCATGCACGTAACATTTACGAACAATGTGTGTTGTACCTGACTATAGTATTTGGGGTATCAAATTTGGTTGATTATTCTACTCACGTTTAAAGTTTCGTGAAGTATTGACACATGTGGTACTCCTATAGTGAAGAAAATACAATTGAGACCTTACTATTCATCAAACAGTGTTTTTTAATATAGCTTCAATTTTAACACTTTTGCCCAGAATACCACATGTCATTTTTTTGTGATAATTCATACGCAAGCATACGGGTCGACTACGTCCGTTACAAAAGAAAAGCCAGATTTTATTTTTTGTTCTATTATTTTCTGAATTTACTATTCATAAGAGGTGCACGTGGAACCATGTTCATCACATCCGCGTCCAGGAACTTTCAGCTATTGTTATTGTTCTACCAGAGGGCTCGTGAATTCATATCACAGCCTACCACCCGAGTCTCTTATAAAGAGAAAGGCATCCCTAAGCAAAGACAAGTACCTTGTTCATCATTTAGTTCGGCCCTAGAGGTATGCAATATCACTTCATGCCTGTTTTGCCGTTTCTGCATACTAGAGGTCCAAATTTGATGAGTATAGGCTTAGAAGGTATTAGGAATTACCAATGGATTACTGTAATTATAACATGCCTGTCCCCGTCTTCACCGCCGTCGATCGCCCGCGCCGATCTCGTCGCCGGCACCACCGTGGTGAGCCTCTTATTCTTATCTTCTTTCTGAAAGAAAAGAATTCTTACTTTAGATAGATACTTGCCTAATTTTCTTATTTTTATTATTGCTTGTTATTATATAGTGCGATGGTTTTGGTATCTCGGCCCTCGTTCTGTCTATGATTCGGATGTGGTATATATTATATTTTTATAACTATTTGGTTCATTTATTGTTTATGAAAATTATGCCCATCAATGTGACGACATAGATTTTATTTATGTAGGAGGTAGTTGAACCGAAAATTCCAACTGACCCTATTGTCGAGAGGTTAAATTTAGTTGAAGAAGAAAACAATTACTTGAAGGAAAAAATAAAAAAAATTGAGGAGAATATGATATTGGAGTTGCATGTTGCAGATGTCGTCGATGATCACAAAATTAAGATGGATGCAATGCGGTTGAAGATTAGAAATATTAGAAAATATGACATTCATACCGAGGCTAGGTATTATTATGCTGTTGGATCAATTGTTACCTTAGTTGTGATTATGATCGCATTTGTTATTGCATTGAAAGGTTTTCCATAGTTTCAATTTATGGTTTAACTAGATGCTCTGGAGAGCTATATTTTGTTCAATGAGAACTATGTATGTACTTTGTTTTTAATATGATGATGAACTTCTATTAATTGGGTCACTTATCTATCCATGTGAATCTATAATGGTTTTTGACACACATAATTATATATAATGCACGCAGTGCATCCAATTTTTTCCGTAACCATCTCAACTTTTTAGCACATACTATGTGGGTGAAATGATGATACCATGCCAACTTTCAACCTTTTCAGAGTTCATATGTAGTGCTTTTCAATTTCAGGGTCTTATAGCTCAAAAAAATCAATAAATGCATGAAATATAACAAATGAAGTAAGAAAGGGTTGAAAACTGATGATGTGGCTTTGAATGGTGCATTTTGAACACACAAAAATCTGGAGTTCAAATAAGTTAAAAAAAGAAAACTTTTTGTAACAGATGAGTTTTCGTCCGAAACTCTGATACTTCGAAAGAGATTCTTCGTTTTGTACACGAAGTGCATCTAGTTTTTGCCGTAACCCTCTCAACTTTTATGCACATGCTATGTGGGGTGAAATAATGATATAATGCCAACTTTCAACCTTTTAAGAGTTCATTTGAAATGCTTTTGAATTTCAGGGTCATTTAGCGCAAAAAAAAATCTGCAAATGCATGAAAAATAACAAATAAAGTCACAAAGGGTTGAAAATTGATGATGTGGCTTTGAATGGTGCATTTTGAACACACAAAAAGTCTGGAGTTCAAATAAGTTCAAAAAATGAAATCCTTTTGTAACAGATGAGTTT
This sequence comes from Triticum urartu, assembly GCF_003073215.2. Classification (NCBI taxonomy): domain Eukaryota; kingdom Viridiplantae; phylum Streptophyta; class Magnoliopsida; order Poales; family Poaceae; genus Triticum; species Triticum urartu. The sequence continues at coordinate 18,827,657 of NC_053026.1, forward strand.
TCGTCCGAAACCCTGATACTTTGAAAGAGATTGCCATTTTGTACATGAAGTGCATCTAGTTTTTGCCGTAACCCTCTCAACTTTTTAGCACATGCTATGTGGGTGAAATGATGATGCCATGCCAACTTTCAACCTTTTCAGAGTTCATATGTAGTGCTTTTCAATTTCAGGGTCTTATAGCTCAAAAAAATCAATAAATGCATGAAATATAACAAATGAAGTAAGAAAGCGTTGAAAACTAATGATGTGGCTTTGAATGGTGCATTTTGAACACACACAAAATCTGGAGTTCAAATAAGTTAAAAAAAGAAAACTTTTTGTAACAGATGAGTTTTCGTCCGAAACCCTGATACTTCGAAAGAGATTGTCCATTTTGTACACGAAGTGCATCTAATTTTTTCCGTAACCCTCTCAACTTTTATGCATATGCTATGTCAGGTGAAATAATGATATAATGCCAACTTTCAACCTTTTAAGAGTTCATTTGAAATGCTTTTGAATTTCAGGATCATTTAGCGCAAAAAAATCTGCAAATGCATGAAAAATAACAAATAAAGTCACAAATTGATGATGTGGCTTTGAATGGTGCATTTTGAACACACAAAAAGTCTGGAGTTCAAATAAGTTCAAAAAATGAAATCTTTTTGTAACAGATGAGTTTTCGTCCGAAACCTTGATACTTCGAAAGAGATTGCCCATTTTGTACATGAAGTGCATCTAGTTTTTGCCGTAACTCTCTCAACTTTTTAGCACATGCTATGTGGGTGAAATGATGATACCATGCCAACTTTCGACCTTTTCAGAGTTCATATGTAGTGCTTTTCAATTTCAGGGTCTTATAGCTCAAAAAAATCAATAAATGCATGAAATATAACAAATGAAGTAAGAAAGGGTTGAAAACTGATGATGTGGCTTTGAATGGTGCATTTTGAACACACACAAAATCTGGAGTTCAAATAAGTTAAAAAAGATATCTCTTTGTAACAGATGAGTTTTCGTCCGAAACCCTAATACTTCGAAAGAGATTGTCCATTTTGTACACGAAGTGCATCTATTTTTTGCCGTAACCCTCTCAACTTTTATGCACATGCTATGTCGGGTGAAATAATGATATATTGCCAACTTTCAACCTTTTAAGAGTTCATTTGAAATGCTTTTGAATTTCAGGATCATTTAGCGCAAAAAAATCTGCAAATGCATGAAAAATAACAAATAAAGTCACAGAGGGTTGAAAATTGATGATGTGGCTTTGAATGGTGCATTTTGAACACACAAAAAGTCTGGAGTTCAAATAAGTTCAAAAAATGAAATCATTTTGTAACAGATGAGTTTTCGTCCGAAACCCTGATACTTCGAAAGAGATTGCCCATTTTGTACATGAAGTGCATCTAGTTTTTGTCGTAACCCTCTTAACTTTTTAGCACATGCTATGTGGGTGAAATGATAATACCATGCCAATTTTCGACCTTTTCAGAGTTCATATGTAGTGTTTTTCAATTTCATAGTCATTTAGTGCAAAAAGAATGAACTAATAGCAAAAATAATAAACTTAAAATAATCAATTAAAATATTATGTTATGATCAACTAAAACAAAACTATAATATTCTTCGATAGCAAAAACAATCAACTAATTTTTTTTATAAAACTCTAATAAGAAGAGGAATAAACTAAAAAGTTTTTATAAACCTTTAGTATTTTTAAACTAAAATTTGCTCAGCTGGTCGCGTCACTTGTAGCTTGTAGGCTACTCATGATCAATTATTTGTTGGATCCGGCATAACGGGGACGAAATGTTTTCAATGTGTGTTTACAGCTTACACTATCGATGGAGCAAACACGTTTAAAATCCAGATAAATACGTATTCCAGTATATTTGTCACTATGAAACCGGTGAAAAGTCTCTTCATCTGTAACTATATTCTCTGCTTCTCGTCACAAGGTTTCGGTTCTTCTACTAGAGCTGGCTGACTGAATGCGACACAGCGGACAATGAGCACGCATAGTCCCTTTCCAGATGACGGTGTATAGCATCAACTCCAATCCACAAAGCCAAATCTACAGAAAATGCACAAGCAGAACATTGATTAGAGTCATGCATAGGTAACTTTTACTAATAGGGTGAGAAAATGGCAAACAAAGACCGGAAAGAACACAGAGCATGTGAGGAAAGAGTACCATGAAGAATAAGGTTGAAAAATACACGGAAAAAATGGGTGAAAAGAAATTCCGTTGGGAGGTGTATGCTGGGAAACTGAAGCTTGTATACCAGAATTCTGTGGTGTGGTCGGTGATTCCTCATCTAGTATGTAGAAATATACTTCGAATACTCTAGTGGATCTTGTACTATTCAGTGTCTGGTTTTGCGCCCTTGTTTACTCTGTCCTTTCATTTCAGCATCGCGTACTCCGAAATACTTCTTTTGCTTGTGTTCAAAAATCGTCCTTCAGTAGGAAAAAATGGTCATTTGCCTCCGAAGGTAAGGTTATAAACAAGCTTGACTTGGCCAAACTTTCCAAAAGCTAAGCAATTGTATAGAAAAGTAGACTAAAGCATAAGAGCAACTTCAACGGGGCGACCCAAACGGACGCGCGTTTTGTCCGTTTTTTATCTGTTTGGGTTGGCCAGGAGGACGTGCGCGTCTGCATTTTAAAATGGGTCGGCTTGACCGGCTAACGGGGAGACCGACCCAAATGTGCCGCCATGAAAAATAATAATAATATTAATAAATATAATTAAACATAAAGTGGCCGGTCAAACGCCGCCGGCCAAAGTCCACCTAAATCTAATAAACATTAAAAAAAAGTCTACGCCCGCCTGCTGCCGTCCGACACGCTGCCCTAGACGTCATCAGCCTTGCTCTTGCCCTTGCCGTCGACGCCGCCGTCGTTGGTGAGGTCGATGAAGACCGAAGCAGGGCCAGCCCACCCGAAGGCCGTCTGGTACGCTGCCAAGGCAGCCTCCTCCGGCGTCTGCTAAGGCGGCGGCATTGCGGCAAGCTGCGCGCGCTCCTCCTCCTCCTCCTCCAACCGGAGCGCCTCCGCGTCGCGTTGGAGCATGGTGTCGTAGCGCATTTGCTCCTCGCCATCGGCCTGCTCCTGGCGGAGCCAGTGCTCCTTCCATCGCTCGAGGTGGGCCGCCTCCTCCTCCGGCGTCGCGGCGAAGTGGACAGGAGGCGCGCTCACCCACTCACGGTACTGGCCCATCCACGAGTAGGCCTCGTCCGGCCAAGTGGGTGGAGACGGGGAGCGCTTATGCGTCGGCTCCGGCTCCGGCTTGGGCTGGACGGGCGGCGACGGTGGCGGTGGCGGCACAAAGAGCGAGGTGTGGACAGAGTCCCTCGCTGCCGACAGGGCAAGGGCTTGCTCCAGCCCATCCCAGTGCGCGCCCTTCTCGAGGCGGCTAGCCTCCAGCGCGTGCTGCAGGGCCTCCTCGAGGGCGGCTTGGTACTCCGCCTCCGCCTCCATGTCCTCTGGCTCTACCTGCGGGGGCGGCGGTGGGAACGGCGGCGGGACGGCGTCGACACCTGAGCGTTGTTGCTCCTCGTGTTTGAGGGCGAACCACGCCTCCCAGTTGGGGGAGTTGGCGGCGTACTCTGGCAGCTCATGCTGCTCCGGCGTGAGCTGCGCACGGCGCCTGCGCACCTCGTTGTCATGTGCTCGTTGCGTACGAGGAACCGCCAGCACCGGGATCCGCTGCGGATCTAGATGCCAACGGTGCAGTAGCGTGACATCGGGGTACGACAATGGCTGCCTGTAGTCCCAGTGCCACCGCGCTTGGTGCACCGGGATGTGCAGGCACCGACGACCAGGGCGGAAACGCGTCGCCGCCGGAGGAGGAGGAGGAGGGGGAAGGGGAGCACGGGAGGACGAGGCGCCGGGGGTGCCCTTGCCCTTGCCCTTGCCATTGCTGCTGCGGAAGAGGCCCATGGCTAGGGTTTGCAGTCGCCGGCGAGGAAGCAAAGGGAGTGGTGGGGGGCCAAATGTGGACGGGAGAAGTGGATGAGGCCGACCCCGCTGCACGCGTGGTTAAAAAAGGACGCTTCCACTGGTTGACGCGTGGGCCCACTGTCGGTGGTCGTCATAAATAAGACGACTGGTGGCGGTTGGGTGGCCGTCAGGTGGGGACACGGCGGACGGCGAGGAGACGCGCGGCGCGTTCGCTTCGCATCCGCGCCGACGCATTCCAGACATAATTTTGGGCCCGAAATGGTCGGCGCGGACGCCAGGTGAACATGATTTGAATTTGGGTTAACGCGTTGGGCCTCCATTTTTGTCCGCGCGCCCCATTGAAGTTGCTCTAACCTTCTTTTTTCCCATGAACTAGCAGCTCCAGATACTTAGTACTGTACTTCTCCAAGCCAAAATGCACTAACTGGTACCTGGGCCAGGCTTATCTCTCAGCAATGAATGACCCCCTTTCAACACTTTACCAGCTGCATATCGCAATTCTCCTCGAAATCTGCCTCTGGAAGTGCAAGCACCTTGAAGTAGAGCCAATACTGCCTAGCGTAAGAATAAAATCCTCAATTTGATTGACTGCACTATCCCAATTTGCGTGATTTGGTTATTGTTTCCTGTCGATAAGGAGCTACGACTATTGTATAATCACAAACATGCTGCATGAGAGTGCTCCTTCCGACTCCAATATGGCCAATAACTTGAAGAATATTCAATATTGAAAGTTAATGGTTGGCGACCTGTCTCCCTTTGGCCTCCTTGATGATTATGTCGGGGTGCCATTCGTGACCCATCTGATAAGGACCAATGTTATCCGTCATGTCATGGTATGTTACTTAGTGTAGTAATTTGATGATATACTTAGTATAGTAATTTCATGACATGCTTAGTGTAGAATCCGATGATATGCTTAGCAGTGTAGTAATAAATGAAATTGTTAGTAGTCCAAAATCCATATTTAGTAGAATCCGATTTACTAGTGTAGAATCCAATGATTGCCTTGCGTAGAATTTTAGTAGTGTAGAATCCATACTTAGTAGAAATTTAGTAGTGTATTTTCTTTTTGTAGAAATCCATACTTAGTAGAAATTTAGTACTGTGTAGAATACATGGATTGCTTACTAGTGCAGAATCCATACTTAGTAGAGTCCGATTTAGTAGTGTAGAATCTGATGATATATGTGAATTGATGTGTTTGGGAGAGTATATATTTGTGAGGCTATTTAAAGGCATGTACAATGGTTGATAAGATAGTCTTATCTTAAGTTTTGCATGTAAACTAGAGATGACAAAAAAACATATCTATAATGGGTCATCTCTTAGCCTTATCTTCAATAATTAGTTGTTTCTAAAAATATGGTGAGACAAATTGTGCTAAGAGATCATCTCTTGTCTTCTCTTAAATAAGAGAAGACAAGCCTTTTCTTATGATTTCTCTCTCCTCCACCTCATCATTTATTCTACGTGGCACTCTTAAGATAGAACCATTGTACATGCCCTAATTGATATGCCCTTTTCTTCAGAAATTTCCTAAAAGGCTATGCGTGATCAGTGGTATTGAGCCTGATGAAGAATGGTATGTCATTTCAATGCGGAGAGAAGGCGCGTTCAGCGGGCGGCACTCTCAGTCGGCGTGCTGCTTCAATGCCGGCTGTAGTGAGTGGCCACGTCCGCTCTGGGCCGACATGAACGCGGTGCTGACCGCTTCGGGCGATAAAAGGGCACGGGCAAAGGAGGCGGTTTTGGGTGGGTTCGGTGTGTGTGACGCGGGCGTGCGCAACCCCCCCCCCCCCCCTACGTGCAGGTTTCTGGGAAAAAAGATGTCTGGACTGCTTCGCGGATGGATAGGATACCGCGTTGGATGGCAAAACACGTCCGGACCATCCAGCTGGAGGCGGTTTGAGGATCAGTGTTGGAGATGCCGTAACTCTCCATGCTCATTAGTTTTCTCTTTGTAACCAGCCTAAGGCCATATCTAGTACCTTTGTTCAGGTCGAAAGCAGATTATCTTAGGCAGGACCTCAACAGGATTCATGTGGAAATACAAATTGTAGAAATAAGCTGAAAATTCTACCCTTATGATGTGCCATTCCTGCAGTGTTATTTGCTCAGCTGCTCACATCACTTGTAGCTTGTAGGCTACTCATGATCAATTTTCTGTTGCATCCATGCCCCTTCTGGCATCTGTGTGTGTCTGATAATATGCATGCCAGTGATAAAAAAAATTCAGTCTTACAACTTACACTGTTGATGGAGCAAGCAAGTTTACAACCCAGATTAATACATATTCCAGTATGTTTGGTCAGTCTGAAACCGGCGAAAAGTCTTTTCATCTTTAACTGTATTCTCCGCTTCTCGTCACAAGGTCTCAGTTCTTCTACCAGAGCTAGCTGACTGAATGCGATGCAGTTCTTCTACCATCTCTAGCAACACCCAACACGATATACGGACAACAAAAACACCACCAAAACATACGTAAAACTCAAGTCATCGCAGAAAAAAACTAAAATGAAACAACCGACCGCAGTAACATGCTAGAGAAAAAAAAAGACAATCCCATGAGTGAAGAAAGGTGCGGCAAAGTGTGCGTTAGCCTCTAGTATGATATGTAGTCCGCTTTTTTTACTTGACAAAATAGATTGGTAGGAACACAACTTGGCTCGCTTTTTCTCTTTGAGGATGGAGCATTAGCTGTTGGGATTTGTTTTTCATAAACTTTGTACTACAAAATTGCGTGTTTGATAGCTACATCACCTTGATGCAAAGGTCAACAGATCAACAAAATTACACCTTTTGACAAAAAATGGCAACTAAATGCAAGTTTATTCAAAGCTCTCACAGTCTTCGACCTACCTGAGGACCAAACATTTTATATGGTCAGTCATCCAGATAGCTTCTCGCTTGTATCCTCCCAGTAGTGTTGCCAATGTATTTGGCAACTGGTTACATGGGATTGATCACAGGTTTAGAACTCTTCTTAGTGTGGGAGCGTTTGCCGTTATCTGGTCGCTTTGATTATGTAGAAATGATAAGGTTTTTAATGATAAAAGTACTTCCCTGATGCAGGTTATCTATAGATGTACCGGGACTCTTTGTTTATGGTCCTTTTTACAACTCGTGGAGAATCGAGACCTGTTTACGGAGGTGTGTACACGATTGAAGGATACAGCGAGGGATACTTTTACCCAACATGGGTGGCAGCATGATCTTAGGATTGACTCACCTTCGTTTTAGGCGTTATACGGACCCTACATGTTTCTTTGTATTTCATCTTTTTATTTTTTGTTCGTGCGAGGCCGGGTGTAATACTTAAACCTTTTAAGTAATAAAGCGCCCCTTTTTGAAAACCTGAGGACGAAACTTATACAAAGGAACTCTCAGCTACTGTTATAGCTACCAGAGGGCTAGTGACTTCATATCACTGCCTACCAAACAAGTCTCTTATAAAGACAAAGACTTCCCTAAGCAAAGATGAGTACCTTGTTCATCATTTAGTTCGCCCTTAGAATTGTCCAATATCACTTCATGCCTTGTTTGCCATCTTTGCACACTAGGGATCCGAATTTGATGAGTATAGGCTTAGAAGGTATCAGGAATTACCAATGAATTACTGGAATTATAAGACATACCTTTTTTTCATTCTCTTCGTTGTTCATCTATGCCACTTCGACGTTAGACGTGACCATGGTGTGCATCATCACACCACCTAGCATGACCGCACACCCATGAAGCTGGAGATGTCCTGAAGATTTTGCTTGGTTTTTTTATCGAGGTTGTTTACTTCCTTGAGGATCATCCAGTGGTTTTATTTATACCAAATATTTAGGTAATACACATTGGTTTCCTGTATATATTTTCTGTTGTAGCTGACTAGAAGTTAGGGCAGATTATATTATCATCTTTGTTGACTAGCAAGTTGAACCTGATATGAAATGGAATGACTGTATTCTAGTCAGCTTGTCAATGAAATGTTCCACTGCAATTCATTCTTCATCAAGGATCCATTACATCTGGCTAGGTGTTCAAATAGTCTATTATGATTCCATCTTTTCTGTTGAGATTATCCACGGTCAGGCTCAGGTCCCGGATTTGTCACCCCTTCACACACTCTAACTCCCCGCCATGTCCCTTTTTCTCTGTAACCAGCGTAAGGCTATATCTGCTTATCTAGTACCCTTCTTCAGATCGAAAGCAGATTGACCTCAACAGGATTTGTGTGGCAATACGAATTGCGAAAGTAAGCTTAAATACATGATCACATCACTTCTAGCTTGTAGGCTACTCCAGATCAATTTTCTATCGGATCCATGCCCCTTCTGGCATCTATGTGTGTCTGATAGATATGCATACCGAGGACGAAATGTTTTCAGTGTGTGTTTACAGCTTACAGTGTCGATGGAGCAAACAAGTTTCTAACCCAGATTAATACATATTCCAGTATGTATGGTCAGTCTGAAACCGGCAAAAAGTCTCGTCATCTTTAACATGAGTCTGAAACCCAAGAGCTGACTAACTGAATGCGACGCAGCGGACAGTGAGTTCGCATACTCACGTTCCAGATGATGGTGTGCGTATTAACTCCAATCCACAGAGCCAGATCTACAGAAAAAGCACAAGCAGAACGTTGATCAGAGTCATGCATAGGTAACTTTTCCGTTGGGAGGTCTCGTGCTGCAAAACTGAAGCTTGTATACCCCCAGAATTCTGTGTGGTGATCAGTGTTTCCTCATCTAGTATGTAGGAATATACTTCAAATACTCTAGACTGGATCTTGTACTATCCATATCCATTTTTGCGCCCTTTTTTACTCCGACTTTTCGTTTCAGCATCACATCCTCTGAAATACTTCTTTTGCTTGTGTTCGAAAATCGTCCTTCCGTAGGAAAAACTGGTCGTTTGCTTCAGAAGGTAAGGACTATAAACAAGCTTGACTTGGCCAGACTTTCCAAAAGCTAAAAAATTGTATAGGAAAGTAGACAAAAGGATAACCTTCTTTTTTCACAAGAACTGGCAGCTGCAGATACTACTTCTCAAAGCCAAAATGCATTAACTGGTACCTGGGCCGTGGTTAGCTCTCAGTAATGAATGGCCCTTTCAACACTTTACCAACTACCTCTGGAATTGCAAGCTCCTTAAAGTAGAACCTCAATATGATTGGCTGCACCTGCACTATCCAAATTTTCTTGATTTGGTTATTGTTGCCTGTCTATAAGAACTGTCTATAACAAGTTACGGCTCTTGCAACATCACAAACATGCTGCATGAGAGTGCTAGTCCCGTCTCCAATATGGCCGACAACAAGAAAGATAAATCAGCTAACCATGTCACTGATGGACGAGGAGACAACAAACACGGCCATGGTGAAATCTACCAGGTAGAAGACACTGATCTTACCGTCATGAAAATTCTGTCTAGAAAATCGTAGGAGCTCCTTGTTCATCATTTCAAATAAGAGGCTAGGGTGAAAAACAGAGCATGAAAAGGTCCATGTTGTGCAGTATATAGCAAAACCCTAAACTATTTCCATATTTCCCATTCCAAGACAACATTATTCTATTTCATAAGTATTGCCAAGTATAAAGAAAAGATTACATACGTACATACATGCTAACAGCTTACAAGGCAAGGACACCTTCAGAGTTTAATAGATGCGCCAAGTTACTTGGAATAGCGGGCCTGAGCGATGATTTTGCAAGATTTCTTCTTCAGTTCCACAGCTATTCCAGCGCGCAGAACCATGGCCTCGATATCAATCACTTCCTGCAAATGGCAACACATGGTGTCATAATTACTGCACAATCACGCGAACTTCAGAAGTGAAGCACTGACATGCTCAACAGCTCAACTTATGCGTCAACTTATACATGTTCATCCATGCAGTTTGGAATAAAAAATAGAAACTATAACTTGGTTTGGCACAAGCAAATGAAGCATTCTTAAGGGGAACTATAAACAAGGGTCAAGCACTGTAACAGCATTCTTAACGGGAACTATAAACAAGGCTTAAGCACTTGTTTATTTCAACACAGAAGGGCATTAGATTAGATAATTTAACTGTATTATGTCATTTCTCTTGCTGTAACTAATAAACTAGGCTGAACTTACGTTCAGAGTTGCGCAGTAACTTCAGGCATAACGAGCAAGCAATACAATACAATTATGATAAAGTAGTTGTCCATGGGAATTATAATTGGAGAAACAAGAAAACATCCCATGCAAATTGATGGAGCAAAGGGAATACAATGCCGACGAACCACGAAGATATATTATTTCACACCCAACTCCAATCGGTAAGAAAACCACTCACATATCCTAAAACACAGCATCCAGGCAGGAGATGTTCATCTCTGGTGGTGAGCCCCTGGTTTTTGCCCCAGCTGTGTACAGGATAGCAGAATGTAGAAATACTTTGAATACTTTGAACTGAATCTTGTATATCCAATTTTGTGCTCTTGTCCTTTGATTTCAGTATTGCGTCCCCTGAAATACTTCTTTTACTCGTTACAAGAAACAGATGGTTGAAGAATATTCAGTATTCAAGGT